>NC_141377.1:19733883-19947316 GCF_017979445.1 Akebia trifoliata | reverse complement strand
AAAAGAGAGATAAGACTGTACATTTAAGAGTGGACTGGATATTTAAAACACGTGTATGTTTTATTTTTCATTACGTTTTGAAAAGAAAATAAATACTTATATGTAGTATTTTAGTGATTTCTTAAAGAGATTGTGAAAACCTATAAAGAATAACATGTTGTGATATTTCCGGAATGACGTGTTATTCTAGGATAACAGTTGCGTTGTTTGAGTTCTTATGTATTATGGGATGCATAAGAACACAACATCACAACAGGAATCCGGGAGTTTCTTTTCTATCTTTAATAGAGAACAAGATGTAGATAGTTGTATGATTGATAGAGAATATCGAGGATCACATGCACGCCAGATTGGCATAGATGAAGATGGCTAGTTAATGATCATTAATAGTCTAGAGTAGTCAAGAAAGAATGACCTACTTGATTTGGCCCGTTTCTTAAGGCCTTGGTCAACGGCCAACCTGAGCCGGAAAACAGTTACCCAAATTATGGCAGAGGCTGGCCATAGAATCAGGAACTAACGGTGGGGTTCCACACTGGTGAAGTATTGGAATAATCGTATTTTGACTGAGATGTTCACATCAGTCGTGACCCTCAACTCTCTATTATAGTACTCTATTATTTGATGTTATATTATGAACAATTGTTTTCTTCAGATTTTTAAGTGTTTTAATTTCCTACTAAGTTTTATGACATCGGAGTTCAATTATTTTTAATTGTGTTGAATATCAAATATGCATGATTTATTAATTCTTAGAATGTTTAAACTGCATATAGGATGCTGTTATTTAGAATTGTAAGATTCCCCTATTGGGTAACTCCCCTGTTACTGACCCCTACGACATCAAATTTCAGGCGCACCTGGTTTAGGTGATCCTTCCGAGGAGGCTCAGTGCCAGGGCCTTATAGATGATCAGTCCAAGCTTCCAGGAGTGGAGCATGGGTATTACTAGTTATAAGTCTTAAACTAGAGTTAGGTTTAAGTCTTTAGCTATCGTTTTTGGTTATGTAATTATGAACACTATAGTATGTCATTACTGTTTTATGTATATATGTCAAGTGTTTTTGATGTTTGAGGATACGTGTCTGTTCTGTTGAGAAATGATCAGGTATGACATATAGTTATATTATTTGCCGTTTACGTTTATGAATTGATTATCATGATACGGGTTTTATATCATGCCTCGGGATTCAACTTGGGAATCATGAGGATTCGGGTTGAGTTTTTGGGGCGTGACAACCACCAATAATGATGGTGACAAGTCAATATGATGATTCAACCACAAAGCTTTGGGGTCTTCTAAATGAATGATGATAAGTAATGAAAATCTTGTAAGATGAAGGGAGCAAATATACATCTAATTTTTTTTGATAAGTGATAACATAGGGTATCCCACTTCCCTTTTGTGTAAAGGGGCAAATATATGTGGGAAAACTTTTGTTAGAGAAAAAGTTTTCATGATATTCAAATTTCGGTGCCCAGAATAAAAAAAAAGGAATCTGTGCTTCTTGTATTCATAATTTTCCATAGAATTCAATGCATTTGTTATAAATAATGTTCGATACAACCATTTTAACTTGATGGGTATTTGGATTTCAGGGTTTTTAGGTTTGTCCTGTTGTGGTGGTGTCACAGAAGTAGTAGCAATAGAATACAACAATGTTGGATGTGGTTAATTTAAGTTCTTAATGCTGCAATCTATATTTTCTAGATATGTTCTTTATTTTTCTATTTATTTAAAGAATCTCTTCAATTCTACCTAATTTTTGCAAGAAAATGTTGGTATTATCAAAAATATTAGATGGACTTCCATTTGTTTCTTGATCGTCTGAGTTACCTTCGATCCTCGCTATTTATATTGATGTTGATGTGTTTCCCTACAAAAGAAAACAATCTTTAGTCTCAATGTTGTGCAATAATATTTTCATCCTTTCATGAACTAAACCAGGTTTGTAGCACATCTGCTTCACTAGGACAACTTGACAAAATGTGATGACATATCTGGTTCACGATGAAGCAATGTTTGCTCAAATGGTCCCGAAATCTGCATATAATTATGAAGCAATTTTGATGGCCTTGTCTAAATCAGGGAAGCTGGGTATATTCTCATTAACTTTTTTTTTATTTTTTATGTGCAATGATGGCGAACTTGTCAGAAAAGAGTCTTATATCTATTGTCCATAGAAAGTTTAATATTGGTAGAGACTTACAGAATTGAAACGATTGAATCACTCACTCTTCAAGGCACTCTTGATAGTGAGCAATGTTCATGGCCACAGATCAAGGGTTTTTGTTGATAAGATGGTTCATGTGTTTGGTTGTCTTAATCGTTGATTTCTTCCAGAACTTATCCATCTTAAATCAGAGAGAAAATCAAGGGAAACCAGCTATTTTTTTTATTCATGTTGCTTTAAGTCCGAAAAGTGAAACAAATGCGTTTGGTCCATCCAATATATGGCATATTTACTTTTTTGTATTACAATTGAAGTTCAGACTATTAATCCTGGGAAATAAAAGGAATTGAAGATGGCTTCTTTTTGGGCATTACCAAATTAAAATATGGCTCTTTATAGTGTCTTGCACAAAATTTAGCTAATAAGAATGGTAAATTTATTAAATTTTCAATTAGTTTTTGTCAACATCAAACAAAATAATTAAAAAGCATTTAGCATAAAATTTTTATGAATATATTAAGTGTAGACGATGTAATTTTAGGGCATAACGTGGAAATACCACATCAGCCTTCGAGGGCCAAGTTAGGCGTCCTTGTGGGATTGATACGTGGAAGAGGAGTCAGGTGGGACGTCTGGCAGGATGGACAAGAAGGCATGGAATGCTCCCATAGGGAGGAATTGGTGGACATGTGTAGGTCAGGGATGAACTGTGTTTCGAAAGAGATCTCACCAGGCTATAAATACCCCAGCTACAGTATTTTTGGAGAAGATTCTTTAAACCTTTTATCGATTGTAACAAAAGAGATCCTGACCCGCTACATTTTGGCGATCACAGTGGGGACAAGATCATAGATGTTTCCTATTTAGTTGGACATATGACGAGAGGTGCTAGAGGGCAAGTAGGCACTTCGCGTAGCCATGCAGGATCCAGTGCAGGAAGTGGGTTGGGTGAGCTGTCAACAAGGCCTAGTCGCAAACATGGCAGCGACCATCCCCCCACCACCTAAAAGGGCAGGTATAGCCGAAGAGGACGAGGATACACAAGAATCATTGGCAGAGGTTATCAAAGGCTTTGCCACTACCAACTAGGAGATTCTCATGTTCTTGAAGCAGTCCAGATCAAATGTGATACAAACACCACCCACGGCACCTCCCAGCGTGGGGAGGCCGGACACCCGCTAGACATCGGATGTGATGGGCCAACGATTAGACACCTCTGACATCCCAAGGGGAATGTAAACAAGGTGGTGACACATTTCAGCCGATGCACAAGAGCGGTCCCCCCATACAACACAGTTCGTTACAATGTTCGACCTAACATGTTTATTAGAAAATGAGCATAACAAGAGCGAAGAGCAGTTATATGAGCAAGGACCACTTTACCCCTCAAAGCTTCAGCAATGCCCATACGCACAAGGATAAATTCCCCAAACTTCACGATGTATATTGGGATAGGAAATGCTTGTGAGCATGTCTCACGTTTCATAGAGGCCTTTGGAGGACAAAGCGGGAACCACAATTTACGTTTACACGAGTTTTCGAAGTCACTCACGGGTTGAGCCTACAATTGGCATAACAACCTCCCGATGGGCTCCGTCACTACCTGGTGTCAAATGGTGGATATCTTTTATAGAAAATTCTTTCTCGTGACTTAGCAAGTTATGCTGACTAACTTAGGGAGAGCACGACAAAATGAATTAGAGAACTTAAATGAATTCGTAAGATGCTTCTAACACTTAGCAATGGACTGCCACAAATAAGTGATAGAAGCGCACCTAATGGAGATGTGCGTAAACGGAATGAAGGTGGCTTATAGAGCTCTGTAGGAAAATATGGGGATTCCGACCTTATCGACGTTACACGAGTCTGCTTGAAGGACGGTTGCGTCGATTCGGGTAGAAAGGGGAGACAATAGACCCTGGAAAATAGACTGAGTGAAAAGTGACAAGCGACCAGCCCCTTAGGCCTTTACGGTTGGACCCCCTCCTAAGAAACATGGTACAGAGCGTGATACCCAAACTCAACTCAATTACGAACCCACAATAAGAAGAGAGGAGGGCACCATCCCAGATTTCCCTCTTAGCATTGAGGACGAGAGGAAATCCTAGAAGTATGGATTCAAGATGAAGTAAACCGACTACCGCCCGTATGCTGCGAGCCCTCTTTAGTGAACGGAGAGAATCCTAAGTTTTGTTGTTTTCATAGGATGGTTGGCCACCCCACACAGAGTTTTCAGGTATTGCGTCAAATTTTCGTAGAAAAGTGCACTTCGGGATAGTTGGAAATACCCTTGGAAGGCATCCTAGAAGAAGGATAAATGAGAGGGCAGGACGATAATGCCGCCATGACTATTGCACATGTCTCCCTTGAGAAGGACAAACATGTAGACGATGGGGGCCAAGACGTCATTGCTCGATGATTGAAGGACACAAACTTATTCAAACAATTCTTTGACCAATTGTGACTCTTTGATGAAAAGAGATACGAAGCGTCGCTTGCTTTGGCAGTTATATCAAACCCATTCACATTCATGCCATGGCACACCGCAAAGCGCTAACGAAGCGTACAAGCAAAGGGTTGGGCCGACTGAGGTACACTTCTCAAGGTCGGATGTGCAAGAGGTAATCGACCACATGAGATCCTTTTACATCACGGCTAGAGTGTCTTTAAGACGTTCTTTTGTGGATATAGGTGCCTCGCTCAACTTGATGCCGATGTCAACATTGGAAAGCGTGGATCTGTCGTCGAGATATATTGTCAGAACCAAGATAGATATAAAAGGATTTAATGGCCATAGCTTCTACACAACAGGCTACATAGACGTTAAGTTGGCGGTCGGACCAGTACAAGCAAATATTCGATTCTATGTCTTGGGCGTCGACACAACCTACCATAAAATTATTGGAGTAGGAGACATACGAACAAAAGACATGGTGGAAGTGGAGTAGAGAAGATGAGGAGAATCGTCTGAGGAGCTGAGTATCGAGAATCATGAGGTCGGATAGAACAATTGTATATCGTTTGTGACAGTTTCCCGGTGGGGATGGTCAACACTGCCACGTAACAGAAGCTGAACACGAGAATACCGACCCCACCCCAACAATCATAAGCCCATGAAGAAGGAGTAATGAGACAGATAATTTGGTCAAGCTAGAAGAAGTTGATCTGTAGGGGGTGACTCACTGAGGATGGTTAAAATAAATAAAGCACTTACGGAAGACGAACAAGTCGGATTGGTGGCCCTACTAAGAAAATTCGTGGACATATGAAGATATGCCAGGACTTGACAGAAGTCTGGTGACATACTATTTGCACAACAAATTTGGGACAAGGCTAGTAAAACAACCGGCTTGACGCTTCTGACATGAAGTCGAGGAATAGATAGTGGAGGAAGTAAAACATTTGGAGGTCGCTGGTTCAGTCAAACCCGTTCAACACCACATGTGGTTGACCAATGTGGTCCTAGTAGATAAAAAGAACGACAAAATAAGGTGTTGTGTAGATTTCTGTTACTTGAATCTTGATTGTCCTAAGGATGAATTCTTATTACCCAACATTGACGTGCTAGACGACGCTACTATTGGGCATGCCATGTTTTCATTCATGGATGGCTATAGTGGCTATAATCAAATTTGAATGGACGAAGGGGATGCTGAGAAGACTGCCTTAAGGATGCCTTTGGGAAACTTCAACTACACTATCATGCCTTTCGGCTTAAAGAACGCGGGGGATACTTAATACAAAGCGATGGCAACAATATTTAGTGACATGTTACATAACGACCTCGAAGACTATGTAAATGACTTTGTGGTGAAGAGTAGGACAAAGGAGAAGCATGTTGTGGTTCTTCGAAGGATCTTTGAGTGTTGTCGAGCCTTCAAATTGCGAATGAATCCCACGAAATTGACATTCGGTGTGCCTGTAGGAAAAAATCTAGGATTTGTTGTCCATAAACATGGGATTGAAGTTGATGGCGACAAGTCAGCGACCATTATGTCTATGGAGCCACCACAAAACTTAAGCCAATTGAAGAGTTTTCAGAAAAGTATCATACATAATGCGTTTTATACCCGGACTACTGCTAGTGATTAAACCTTTGGGACGGCTATTGAAAAAAGGAACAACATTTGAGTGGAAGGCAGAGCAAGCCGATGCCTTTACTAAAATCTAATGATTGATAAGCTTACCACCACCCATGGCGCCACTAGATATAAATCGACTTTTTTTGCTTTATATAGCCACCACCGATAAAGTTATCGGTGCATTGCTTGCACAAGAGGGACTAGATGGCGAAAGGCCTATCTATTACATAAGTCGCGTATTGAGGGCGGTCAAATTTAAGTACCCTACGGTAGGACACTAAAAAACTACAGCATTAAGTAATGGCCAACAAAGTAAAGTTTGATGAAATTGGATCCAGTATGTTACCTATTGTCAAGACATACCCTTTTAGGACGGGTAGCAAAGTGGTTGCTTCAATTATCGAAATTCGATATTGAATGCTACACCCAAAGGCTATAATGGGATAGGCGGTAGTTGACTTGCTTGTTGTATTCCCTAGATCGGGTGACTTTGTCTATTATGAAAGGGTGTTAGTGTCACGGTCGTATTCTTTTGAAGCGAGGTCGTGTGGCGCAAGGGGGTCAAATCCACTTGCAAGCCTGTAAAATGATCGTACACCACACACACGGAGCTAACAAACAAGTAAATAAAACAACACGAGGCAAAGTCCGGAGGTAACTTTGTTGATATAATATTGATTACATGAGGTAACGCGTTACAAAAGCAATAAGGTGCGTTACAAAGCGATAGATGATCATATGACACGCGGGACTTCCACGGAGTTGGGTTTGAGGGCTTCAACAACGTGGGTGTAGGCCGGGGATTGGGATAGCACTAGACACCCTTCCTACAAAGAGTACGCTAAGTTTTTCCTAGGTTTCCAGAAGGAAACATCAAAAGTGGAGGTCGGTCATACTCCCTTATTATAGAAATGCCACTAAGCTAACAAGTATGCCCTAACACGGGGCTGACATGTACCTCTAAGCTAACAAATATGGCTTGGTACGGGGGCTGACATGGCTTCATATTGAGCCTTACATACTGTTACATGGGTACTCCCGGGAAGCTCCGGGACGAGCTTACACCTAACTTTAGGTGACAGATGTTATGGCCGTTACAGACTCCCCCACCTATTCTGTAGACGTCCTCGTCGCATTGACCTGGAAAACTCTTCAATCTTCTGCTTGAAAGGTTGTAGGTTCTCTGCACTCTCCTGTGTAGCTTCAAATTCTGGCATGTTCTTTATGACGAAGTACTCCACGTGCTGCTGCTGTTGTTGCTAGATGGAACTACTGCTGAAATGACGTTTTCGATAACTTGGTCGAGAACACGCTCTGGTTGAATAGCTGAATGAAAAGATGTACGTGTTGGAATGCTACGTTCAGGATCTCCTGGATCTGCATGGTATGGCTTGAGACTTCTTGCATGGATGACAGAGTGAATGCTGCGTAACCTGTACGGTAACCAGAGTTTAGTAAACCTGTACATCATTGGACTGTATCTCCTGTAGCCTGAAACAATAGTGTGAGAAGTTAAACATTGTTGGCCTGTGATAAGTTCAAAAGTACTCTTGTTGGAGAAAGAGTTCTTCTGAAAGTTGGAATTGAACAAATTCGCCCAATTCTCATGATCAGCATTGGCAAGATGCCTGAAATACTCGAACGCAGAACTGAATCTCTCTGTTGACCAATCTGCTTGAAGATGTCCACTGGTTGGAAAGTCAAGCTGGAATCCAAGTAATCTGCACGGTCCGTCCCATAACTTCCCTGTGACTCTTGAATCTCTGATGCTGACAATACTCTTGGGCACATCCCAATTCTTGTTGACACTCTGACATAGTACATGAGGGGCTTCTTCTGCAACTTGAATCGACAGTAACCTGATCTCTGACCCAACTTTGAAGAGTACTTGGCTGTCCCAAGTTTATCATACAAGTTGGCAACTGGCTGGATAGGATACCTGTTCTTGATGGTGATCTTCTTCGATGTTTGATAATCGATACAATGTCGCAAAGACCCATACTATTGCTTGCTCAATTTAGCTAGTCTTGGAGGATTCATCTTGAAAGGCCTCTCTATAAGAGGTGTGGCAACATGTAGCAATTCATTCTGATGATCTATCGACTTACGTGGCTGTAGTATATTCGGAAGCTCATTCACTATCACGTCATCAACTTCTGTTAAAACCTATGTTACTTATGTGGGAGTTGAACTATGGTCCTGTTCTATGGATTCAACTCTGAAGGAAGCAATGTACGGTTGCTTACCTTTTTTCAACCTTTTCTTTAACTGAATGACTGAAATCAACTTTCCCTCTTCCTTACCTGTAGAGAGGGGAATGAAGCTTGGACATTCACCTAGCATGCCCAAAGTGTTGGCGAACGGCATTGGTACGGCCCTGTTCTGTCGTAAAAAATCCATCCCAATAATGACTCTGAACTCATCGAACGGAATTGCGAGTAGATCTAGTTTACCCTTCCATGGACCTATCTTGACGGCCACAGACTTGGCCGACCCTTGTATAGGAGTGACCTTGAGTTAACAGCTTTCATATTGCTTGAATCCTTTTCGAGCCGAATATTGAGGCGCTTCTCCTCCGTAGGGGCAATGAAGCTATGCGTAGCTCCCATATCAACCATTGCCTGGGTGGTCTTACCACCAATCTCCACATCAACATACATGAGACCCTTACGCTAACGGATCTTCTAAGTCTCAGAGGTTTGCTTCATTGCATTCAAAAGATGCAAGGCTTCCATGTGAGGAGAATCTTCATGATCTCGCCCACTCGTACTCTCGGGACTAGGGTCACTCTAGGATGCTAAAAGTGTAGTCAGTTTGGCTCGCTGTGGGCACTTAAATGTCTTGTGAGGCCCACTACACAAAACACATACGTGCTTGTGACGATGCTTGATTGGCGAGGTACTTCTGCTCTGTGAAGGGAAGGAGTTCCATGAGGATCCCTGACAAGAACTCTGTTTGTGCCCTCTATTCTTGCCATTCGAGAACTTCTTTGTGTACTCAGGTTGCTGGTAGTAACCCTTCGACTGAGGGTGTACATTCTGCTGGCTCCCTCCCGTGGGAGTATAATCAGTCAATTGCTCGGCTGCTGCAATTGCAGAAGCGAGATCTTCCATACGTTGCCGTTGGAGCTCTGTTTGAACCCAAGGCTTGAGTCCTTCTTGGAATGAGAGCAGCTTGTCTTTCTCTGACATGTTATGAATGTCAAGCATTAAGGCGAAAAACTGCTTGACGTACTCGTGAACTGTACCTGTATGTTGGAGTTGCCTCAACTTTCTACGGGTAATGAACTTTACGTTCTCTAGTAAGAGCTGGTGTTTCAACTCTTTCTTGAGGTCCTCCCATGTATCGATGAAACATTGGCCACATTCCATCTCGATGTACTTTGTTCGTCACCATAGTTTGGTTTCACCTGCAAGATATATAGAAGCAGTTGTTACTTTTACCTCTTTTGAATCCGGACGAGCTGCACGGAAGTACTGCTCCATGTCGAACAGGAAATTCTCGAGCTCTTTCGCATCACGAACACCATCGAAGGTGCGTGGCTCGGGTACTTGCAAGCGCGAGGGAGAAGCATCACTACTAGTAGGTCGATCATTAGCGACGGCTTGGACCAGGAGACCTACCTTCGTAGTGAGCTCCGTAATCTGTTCCTGTAAGGCAGCTAGGTTTCCTCGGGTATCTTCCTCGAGGTTAGTCACCTAGCTCTGAGGATCGTAGATTCTTCTTCCAGCGTGTTCTAGCGACCATCTAATTGTGCAATACCATCAATGAGACCGGATAGCATGGCTACCTTCTCTTCTAATACCTCAATGTGTTCTTTATTTATACATGGTGCTGGTGTGTTTGGAATGGGTTGGTCCGCAGTACTAGTAGCTTCTCGTGCCATTGTTTGCGTTAACTAATGGAAACTGGGGGAAGAGCGTAGGGATAAAACCAATGTGTACCTAAACAACTATAACTCCAATACCAACTATCGTGGTTGAAATTCCAACTATGCTCAAACAACTATAACTCTGATACCAACTATCATGGCCGTATTCTTTCGAAGTGAGGTCGTGCGGCGCAAGGGGGTCAAATCCACTTGCAAGCTTGTAAAATGATCGTATACCACACATATGGAGCTAGCAAACAAGTAAATGAAGCAACACGAGACAAAGTTCGGAGGCAACTTTGTTGATATAATATTGATTACACAGGGTAACGCGTTACAAAAGCAATAAAGTGCGTTACAAGCAATAGATGATCATATGACATGCGGGATTTCCATAGAGCTGGGCGTGAGGGCTTCAACAACGTGGGTGTAGGCTGGGGATTGGGATAGCACTAAATATCCTTCCTACAAGGAGTACACTAAGTCTTTATTAGGTTTTCAGAAGGAAACATAAAAAATGGAAGCCGGTCATACTCCCTTCTTACAGAAATGCCACTAAGCTAATAAGTATGCCCTAGCACGGGGCTGACATGTACATCTAAGTTAACAGATATGCCCTGGTACGGGGGTTGACATGGCTTCATATTGAGCCTTACATACTGTTACATGGGTGCTCTCGGGAAGCTCCGGGGCGAGGTTACACCTAACTCTAAGTGACAGATGTTATGGCCGTTACAGCTAGGCACTCCTCTGGAGAGCGTGTCATGTGTATTGAAAAGTGTAAGTGGGAGATGTACTTTAATGGGTTGATTACTTACAATGGAGGATGAGCAGGCATAGTGTTTATAGTGCCTGACAAAACCACTTCATCCTATTATTTCAAATTCGATTTCCCGTGCACAAACATCACATCGAAATATGAGGAATTCCTTATCAGCTTAACAATTGAAAAGACCTGGGGTGACTCACATGGATATCAAAGGAGACTTCAGCTTGTAATCCAATCAGATGAATGACATTTTCTCTTTCAAAGAGCTTACCTTGGCTACATATAAAGTGGCACCCAACATCTACTAAAGATGTCCGAGCAAACCACAATACTATATACTGGACGGTCACGAAATCGTCACACAGACGCTTTAGCACCATTGGCAACAAAGCTGTCTTTTGAAGGTGAAGAATCCGAGATCAAAGTGACAAAATGAACCCTACCAAGCACCTGGATGACAATGAAAATGGATGAGACAAATGATGATTGACCCCGACCGTTGATAGAGTTACTAGCAAAGCCAACGATCGAAAGACGAGTCCATCTGAAAAACTTGCAACCCTTTTACCATGTTTGATGGGGGACTATAGTATTGAAAAGCGCCTTCGATCCGTGGGGTGCGCGGATCCGCTTTTGACCCTTGAGGTTTGGGAGTCGCCACCTAGTTGTTAAGGTCTAGGAACCAAACTGACTCTACAAAAGGTAAACTAATCTACGAAAGAGAAAAAGAGTCCGGGGATCACGTTACGGGGTTGGAAGGTGTTAAGCACCAACCCCGCTCGACCAAAGCCGGTCTCTACTAACGTCCCAAATAAATCACATTGCTAAAAACCTAGATAAAAATAAAAATAAAAAATTTTATACCTTTCCGATAGCAAGGATTTTGTTCCCTCAGATATGACAAAAATAGCTCCTTGTATCGTACTCCCTTGTTTCGTTCTGTCTCCGGATTTGATTTCGGATCTTCGAGGCAAGGTATCTCCTTATTTTTGGATCTGAACTCTTCAAATTTGTTGCGGATTTTGGGATGTTTTTGGAAGGCTTTTAGGCGTTCTTTAGGCTAAAATCAAAGGAGGGATGTTAGGTAAGGAGTTGGGGCTCCAAAACTAGGGTTTATGGGAGGCTAGGGGGGCTTCTAGACCTACTTCTCTTAGGGTTTATGATTTTATACGAAAATAGGGTGTGGGGACCTCTATTTATAGAATTTTTTAAGGGTTGATTTGGATAGAGTTAGTGTTTAATTAGAGTTCTTTTAATTAGAGTTGTGTTTTAGTTAGAATTATTTTAGGTAGAATTGTGTTTTAATTATAATTGTTTTAGGTAGAATTATTTTTTAGTTAGAACTCTATTAGATAGAGTTATTATTTAATTAAAACTCTATTATGATTTTGACTTTTGGTCTTATTTGATTGACTTTAATTTTGACTTTAGTCTCACTTGATTGACTTTTAATATCTTGACTTCAGTCTTGTTTAATTGACTTTAATTTTGACTTTAGTCTCACTTGATTGACTTTAATACCTTGACCTTAGTCTTGCTTGATTTACTTTAAATTTTTGGAGAACCCCCCTCTAAAATATCTTTAATTCTTTGGACCCCCAAATGGAGGGTCCTTAAAGAAATATCTCACGAACCCTCAACAATTTTACTTGAGAGCCCGATTGATCGATTTTTTTAATTCAAAATTTTAATTTAATTTCATTAATGTTTCACTTTAATAATTTAATGTTTTATTTATTAATTTCGAATTTTTTAATTATGAAAATTGTGAAATTACTGTTTTGCCCTCGGAGAGGACTTTTCACGTTTTAAGTCAGTTTTTAATGTTCTAGGATGTTTTAGAATCAATTTTTCATAAGGAATTCAATGGAAATATTGGTTTGTGTTATTTATGAAATTTTTTGTGTGAAATGGTCGTGAACTTTATGAGGGGTATTTTTGTAATTTTGTCAAATTCTGTTAAAATTGGTTAAATGATTTATTTGATTTCGATTTGTTGTTTTATGTGTTTGAGAGAGTTTTCCTAAGCGTAACGTAGGCTTTAGGGTTGTTTTGAGATTAGGGGTATTTTGGTAATTTGATCAATTTTTAGTGATTTTTATCGTAAAGCTTTTTTTTGTCTGGAAGATGATGATTTCTATGTTTCTAGAGTCGTGTTTTCCTAGCGTAGCGTGATTTCTAAGGCTTTGTCAGTTTGAGATACCTCATCCAGATTTCTGAAACACATCTGGTAACAAAATAAAGTAATGGAATACACATCCATCATTGGGAATCATTACTATCGGGTTGACGAATTGATTAATCAGGTGAGTGAAAAAATGGGATGTCTACAGATGCCTCTCTTTGGTAGAGGGTTGAAGCAAACTAGATAGCAAATCAATTTTGGTAGATAGTGCGATATCCGAATGCCAAAACTAGTGACAGTTCATTTTGTAGCCTGATTCAGCAATTCGTCGGGGTATTCGGATCCTTGAGGGTAAAGTTCTCCTCGAATTAAAAGGTTGTCAGGTCCTTGAGCGTGAGCTCTCACTGACAGTGTCAAATCCCTGTATTTTAGAGAATTCTCCCTGACTAAAAGAACAAATGTGCAAGTGTGTGCACTGTGTGAAATTGAGTAAAATCTGAGTAAAACAAAACTCGAGAAAATTTGAATGATATTTGAGACAAATCTGAGCAAAAGTTGGGAGAAAGTTAAATGTCCTACTCTACCTACTCTAGGTGAAAGAGTAATGAATTTATATTTTTTTGAGAGTCTTATTCTACCTACTCAGAGTGAAAGAGTAATGCACTAAATTTTTTTGGGAAGTTCTACTCTACCTACCCGGAGTGAAAGAGTAATGAACTATTTTTTATTTTTTTTTGAAGTTCTACTCTACCTACTCGGAGTGAAAGAGTAATGAACTAAGCTTTTTAGAAGTCCTACTCTATCTGCCTAGGGTGAAAGAGTAATGAACTAATTTTTTTGGGAAGTTCTACTCTACCTACTCCGAGTGAAAGAGTAATGAACTAATTTTTTAGGAGTCCTACTCTACCTGCCCAGGGTGAAAGAGTAATGAACTATTCTTTTTTTTGGAAAGTTCTACTCTACCTACTCGGAATGAAAGAGTAATGAACTAAATTTTTTTTGGGAAGTTCTACTCTACCTACCCGGAATGAAAGAGTAATAAACTATTTTTTTTTTGAATTTTTACTCTACTTATTCGGAGTGAAAGAGTAATGAACTAATTTTTTAGGAGTCCTACTCTACCTGCCCAGAGTGAAAGAGTAATGAACTAATTTTTTTTTTGGAAAGTTCTACTCTACCTACTCGGAGTGAAAGAGTAATGAACTAAGCTTTTTGAGAGTCCTACTCTACCTATCCAGGGTGAAATAGTAATGAACTAATTATTTTGGGAAGTTTTACTCTACCTACTCGGAGTGAAAGAGTAATGAACCAATTGTTTTGGGAGTCCTACTTTACCTGCCCAGGGTGAAAGAGTAATGAATTAATTATTTTGGGAAGTTCTACTCTACCTACTCGGAATGAAAGAGTAATGAACTAATTTTTTTGGGAGTCCTACTCTACCAGCCCAGGGTGAAAGAGTAATGAACTAAATTTTTTTTGGAAAAGTTCTACTCTACCTACTCTAAGTGAAAGAGTAATGAACTAAGCTTTTTGAGAGTCTTACTCTACCTGTCCAGGGTGAAAGAGTAATGAACTATTTTTTTTGGAAGTTCTACTCTACCTACTCGGAGTGAAAGAGTAATGAACTAACTTTTTAGGAGTCCTACTCTACCTGCCCAGGGTGAAAGAGTAATGAACTAATTTTTTTTTTTGGGAAAGTTCTACTCTACCTACTCGGAGTGAAAGAGTAATGAACTAAGCTTTTTGAGAGTCCTACTCTACCTGCCCAGGGTGAAAGAGCAATGAACTAATTATTTTGGGAAGTTCTACTCTACCTACTCGGATTGAAAGAGTAATGAACTAATTGTTTTGGGAGTCCTACTCTACCTGCCTAGGGTGAAAGAGTAATGAACTAATTTTTTTGGAAGTTCTACTCTACTTACCCGGAGTGAAAGAGTAATGAACTATTTTTTTTTTTGAAGTTCTACTCTACTTACTCGGAGTGAAAGAGTAATGAACTAAGCTTTTTAGAAGTTCTACTCTACCTGCCCAGGGTGAAAGAGTAATGAACTAATTTTTTTGGGAAGTTCTACTCTACCTACTCGGAGTGAAAGAGTAATGAACTAATTTTTTAGGAGTCCTACTCTACCTGCCCAGGGTGAAAGAGTAATGAACTAATTTTGTTTTTGGAAAGTTCTACTCTACCTACTCGGAGTGAAAGAGTAATGAACTAAGCTTTTTGAAGTCCTACTCTATCTGTCCAGGGTGAAATAGTAATGAACTAATTATTTTGGGAAGTTCTACTCTACCTACTCGGAGTGAAAGAGTAATGAACCAATTGTTTTGGGAGTCCTACTTTACCTGCCCAGGGTGAAAGAGTAATGAATTAATTATTTTGGGAAGTTCTACTCTACCTACTCGGAGTGAAAGAGTAATGAACTAATTTTTTTGGGAGTCCTACTCTACCAGCCCAGGGTAAAAGAGTAATGAACTACATTTTTTTTTGGAAAAGTTCTACTCTACCTACTCTGAGTGAAAGAGTAATGAACTAAGCTTTTTGAGAGTCCTACTCTACCTGTCCAGGGTGAAAGAGTAATGAACTATTTTATTTGGAAGTTCGACTCTACCTACTCGGAGTGAAAGAGTAATGAACTAACTTTTTAGGAGTTCTACTCTACCTGCCCAGGGTGAAAGAGTAATGAACTATTTTTTTTTGGAAGTTCTACTCTACCTACTCGGAGTGAAAGAGTAATGAACTAATTTTTTTTCGGAAGTTCTACTCTACCTACTCGGAGTGAAAGAGTAATGAACTAATTTTTTTTTAGGAAGTTCTATTCTACCTACCCAGGGTGCAAGAATAATGAACTAAGCTTTGAGGAAAGAAATGGGGGATTAACCTCGCATTTGATTTTTTTTTTAATAAAAAGTTGGATTTTATAAAGGTCCGGTAAACATTTTAACTCTCTTTGAATCTGAGGAGTTTTCAAAATTACTATCAAGAGGGTAACCTTTAATTCAAAGTTAACCTTATTCTTTGGGGTTGAAATTGACCAGGCATTAGAACAAAAATGCCCCTAGTTTGACAAGGAACATTACACTGGGGATAATTGAACATAATTTGAAAATAAATGCCCCTAGTGTAAGGGGGGAAACTGTACTTTTTAGAAAAACGAAGATCCCTTGTTATGAAAGCTTGAAATCCTTGATTACCGCAAGCGCAATAAAGGTTTAACTTTTAATTTTGACTTTTTGTATTGAAGATTTTGAGTCAGGCTCAAAGAAATTGGAACAAAATATTTCTCTCTGAAATTCATCATAGAATTTGTTCTTTCTCCCCGTCGGTTCGCTTAGGGACATGAAACTCTTCAGATCAATCATAGACGAGATACTTGTATCCACTGAGTCTATATTTGGTTCAAACTGGATATTGAAACTTGATCATTCGGACTTCTGATATTTCGGCACGGGTTACCTTATTAGCTTCTCAACTCAACGGAGATTTTCTTTTATTTTTTGATAGCTCTAAGTTTTACCTAGATTGCCTATTCAGGTTTTCAATCAGCGAGCATGCTCTAACTTTTGCCTAGATCACCTTTTTAGGTTTTCGATCTAGCGAGCTTACAATTTTTTCTTTTTTTCTTGCTTTGATTGTTGCCAAGGTCATCCTTTCAGATTTTTAACCTCGCGAGCTTGCCTTAATTTTTGCCTAAGTTGCCCTTTTGGATTTTCAACCTAGCAGGCTCTTTTTCTTTTTTTCTGTCTGAACTTCTGGAGTTGCTGTCTGATAATGCTTTACTATCTTCCTTGACTTTTCACACGGTACTTAGGAGGGCTTTCATGGGTAAGCTTAGGACTGGGTATAAAAAGAAAGGGATTTTGAGGCTCAAAAACCCAAATGCCCCTTGTGTGACATTTCCTTTTAAATTATTTTCTTTTTCCTTGAATTTTCTTCCCCACTTTGACAATTTTTTTCTTTTGAATTTTTTTTTATAGATTTTTTCTTTGTCGGAGAATCTATTTTTATTTTTATTTTTTTTGATGTGGTCGGGCATGAAGTAATTTCTCAGGTTGCCTACGTACCCCAGAATTTTGGGATCAGACCAAAACGTAGTTCGAATTTTCCCTCCCCTAGGTTAGGTGATTGGGCTGAGAAAGAAAAAGGCATCATTTTTTTTGAAAAGGCTGCAAAGGGCTGAAAAAGGAGATAATGAACTGGGTAGCAGGAAAATTGATTCGGCCAAAGATGGCCTCCTTAAATGTAGTACCATTTGATTCGATCAAGGTTGGTTGACTCTGGTAGTTCACTTCCATCATGATCTTGAAGTGTGACGACTTTTCCAGATAATATTTCCTGAATGATTGAATTTCTCCAATTGGGTTCAGACTTTCTCCTATAGTCGAGGAGGAGTGTTCAATTTTCTTTGAAGTCTGATAGTTAAATCCTTGACTTGTAAATGATGAGCTTTGACCTTTTTGTCAAATGCACGGGTGACTCTTCTTAGATAAGCTTGCACATGGTACATGGCTTTAACTCGTTTTCTTCGATCAAGTTTAATTTTTTATACTGCTGACGAACCCAATCTGTTTCTAACAAATGATTTTTCAACAAGACCCTAAGAGACGAAATTTCCATTTCAACTGGCAAGATTGCTTCCATGCCATACACTAAGGAGTAGGGAGTAGCTCTAGTAGAGGATCGAATTGAAGTTCGATATGTCCATAGCGTGAATGATAATTTTTCTGACCAATCTCGATGTGATTGACACATTTTTCTGATGATAGTCTTGAGACTCTTACTAACTGCTTCAACCGTTCCATTGATTTGAGGACGGTAGGGGGATGATTTGTACTTCCGGATCTTCAACTTTAAACATAGAGTAATGATTTATACTTTGAAGTATGACCCATTATTAGAGATCAGTTCAAAAAGTACCCCCATATCGACTGATAATATGTGATTTGAAACTCAAGATGTAGTAAGGATAGTGCTGATACATTTTATAACATCTTCTTTGATTCCATCGATATAGACGAGTATCTATTCCGTATTGAACAACACCCAAGCTTGTACCTAACATACCCTCATATGATCACACGAACAAGTCTTTTGAAATTTCTGAGTAAATTCATTATCCCCTCGTGTTCCTTTAGGGATAAGAAGGTTTCTATTTGAATCTCTTTAGGAATTATTTTTTGTTTCGAGGTCAAAGACCTTTCCTTTCTCAATTAAAGGTTGAGCCCGACTCTTATCTTCTTGTTCAGAAATGAAATCTATCAAATTATTAGTTAATTCGTTAATGCGCTTGAGGTATTCAAAAATTTCCCTTATCCGATCAATTTTAGATGGGGCAACAGACACCTCTATAGACTCGATGAATTAACTTGACTCAATAGGGATGAGTAGACTCAATCTAAGGAAGACATGACCTTGCTGGAAAAAAAAGACTCGAGCTAACCCAAATGACTCATGAAAACTCAAGACAAGTACCCACACGAGTTTGATTAGGACTGAGGGCTGAGATATTACTTACAACCTGTAGGATTGAAGCACTATGATCTTTAGGGAACAACTGGACGATGTTGAGAAATTCTGAGGTCATTTCTGACTATTGACTTGATATTGACGTTTACTCTAACTGACCGGATTTACAACCCTAGCTAGCCTATGGACGATTGAGCTTAGATACAATGATAACCCTTAAACCTCTTTGAAGGTGAATTTAACCAATTTCAGTGTCACCCCCTTGATAACATTTTAAATGAACCCTGAGATTCTATTGAATTTTGTACACCAATCCATTAAACAATTCCTTAATGTAATGATTATTCAGAAAAATAATTTTATTGCACTGTTGAAAAATATTAACAAATAAAGTTTTTTACTGAAAACTTCCACAAACATATTTCAATAATTTTTCATACAAAAATATATTTTTTGTAAACCATTTTTTTCTGAAAAATATTTTTCTTCTTTTTATTTTTTTTTAGAAAATATTTTCTTTTAGAAAACTTTTTGGGAAAGCATTTCCTTTTGGAAAATCTTATTCTTCCAGAAAATATTTCACTTTTGAAAAGCATTTCTCTTTTGGAAAACATTTTTCTTTTGAAAAATATTTTTATTCTTTTAAAATAGGTTTAAAATCCAAATCAGAAAAAAGTTTGAATTTCATTTTGATTCAAATGGCTCGGCCCATAATGATCGTTGGATCGAGATGGACTGAGTCAAGTTTAAAATGAATTTTTTATTGGGTTGGTGCACCCATTTTAATTTTCAAAAACAATATTTTTGATCCTTAGGGACAATCATACACTCTGATCTATACATTCATCAATCCAAAGGTTCCATTCAATAAACAACCCAGGAACACCCACGACAAGTTCGAGTCGTGACCTACTGGGAAGGTTTCTAGACTCTAGGCTTACTACGTGCAATGCATTTTTATTTGGCCACCCTTGTCCAAGCATACCTATATACCTTTTGATACGTGGTGATTTGGTTTGATATACCGTATAGGTGATAATCTAAAACCTCAACTCACTTTTCTGAAGCTAAAAACAACCAGTTTGATCTCCAGTTGAGAGGTGGCGTACAATGCTGAGCAAGGGCCCACTTAAATACCTCTCATCTAGAATAGACGTAGTCTATCCCCCTCGTACAGTAGGGTACAGCGGGGCAAGATCTTGCTTAGGCACCAGTTTTGACCAAGAAGTACAATTGATATACTTAGATTATCTTTTATACCTACGGGTACGAGTCAAGAGTTGTAGCTTTCATAAATGGTTTGGCATCCCACGAGGGAATCGACCACGTATTAGTACTACGTTGGCAATCGGGACATGTGACTGTGTGGCTCACAATAGGTCAAAGAATCAGGTCGCTCCAGCCTGGGTGTATCAATATATCTCTCAGAATCACCTGATCAGACGGTATTAATGCCCCCAGTTTGATATACCCTAAGGTGCGTGACTGGAGTTGTGGTTTTCATGAATGATGTCGCATCTCCGAAGAGACCGGGCCACACACTAGTGCCACGTTGGCTATATGGGACGTGTAAGTGGGTAAAACAATAAACGTGCTTGTGGTGTGTGCAAAACAGGATGGGGTGTGCCTGGGGTTTTTTTTCAAACTCATGGGCCCATGGGCCAGATTATGTCATCACATATGCATATCAAATGAATATTGATCAAGAAAATAATACAAAACCCATCACATCGAAATTAAGATGAAAGCAAACACATCACAAATATATCTGTCAAGATCATGGCAAATCAATTAATGAGCATGACATATAATAATTGATCAAACAAACATTGCAATAGGCATAATTTTTATAATTTTTAATGTCCAATCAATGATCACTTTTGGGTGATCCAAAATAAATCGAGATTCCAATAGATGTTACATTGATGATAGAATGACAATGGTTGAGATGAGCTCACTCTCAGGAACATTAATTGTGCTAACATTAGATAAATTCGGATTTTCTATGAATTAGAAAAATACAATCCGAATTTACATCGATGATATCTAAGGCTCCTGATAATGAAATCGAGTGAACTCAAGTTTTAAATTAATCTACTTGATGAGATCTACGTTTTATTAAGAGGTTCCCAGACTTAATTCTCATTAGAATATTCTGTAAAAACGTTTTAACATTGCTGTCCCAACCTTCATTCAGCAACAATTCCAGATTTACAGATTGACCTTGCATCGATGATATCTAAGGCTTCTGATAATGAAATTGAGTGAAATCAGATTTTAAATTAATCTACTCGATGAGATCTACGTTTTATTAATAGGTTCCTAGACTTAATTCTCACTAGAATATTCTATGAAAACGTTTTAACATTGCTGTCTCAACCTTCATTCAGCAACAATTCCAGATTTACAGATTGAACTTGCATCGATGATATCTAAGGCTTTCGATAACGAAATTAAGTGAACTCAGATTTTAAATTAATCTAATCGATGAGATCTACGTTTTATTAATAGGTTCCCAGACTTAATTCTTAATAGAATGTTTTGTAGAAACGTTTTAACATTGCTATCCCAACCTTCATTCAGCAACAATTCCAGATTTACAGATTGAACTTGCATCGATGATTTCTAAGGCTTCCGATAACGAAATTGAGTGAACTCAAATTCTAAATTAATCTACTTGATGAGATCTACGTTTTATTAATAGGTTCCCAGACTTAATTCTTAATAGAACGTTTTGTAGAAACGTTTTAACATTGCTGTCCCAACCTTCATTCAGCAACAATTCCAGATTTACAGATTGAACTTGCATCGATGATATCTAAGGCTTCCGATAAGGAAATTGAGTGAACTCAGATTCTAAATTAATCTACTCGATGAGATCTACGTTTTATTAAGATTTCTCAGACTTAATTCTTAATAGAATATTTTGTAAATACGTTTTAACATTACTGTCCCAACCTTCATCATTCCATCATTTTCATATGTCAATTTGAATCTTTCATTATTTAGGGGTCATCAAAAAGTGATCCTTAATTGGAAAAAAAAAATGCAATATCCAAAATCATCTACAACCAAGTCACAAAAATAAATAAATAAAAAAAAATAAATAAAATAAATCGAACTAAATAATAAAAAAAACTAGGTCATCTTGGCAATGCTCCCATACTTGAGATTTTTCAAATTTGATCCTCAACAGTCCCCAGTGGAGTTGCCACTGAAAGCGCCCTCGATCCGCGGGGTGCGCGGATCCGCTTTTGACCCTTGAGGTTTGGGAGTTGCCACCTAGTTGTTAAGGTCTAGGAACCAAACTGACTCTAAAAAAGGTAAACTAATCTACGAAAGAGAAAAAGAGTCCGGGGATCACGTTACGAGGTTGGAAGGTGTTAGGCACCAACCCCGTCCGGCCAAAGCCGGTCTCTACTAACGTCCCAAATAAATTACATTGCTAAAAACCTAGATAAAAATAAAAATAAAAAATTTTATACCTTTCCGATAGCAAGGATTTTATTCCCTCAGATCTGACAAAAATAGCTCCTTGTATCGTACTCCCTTGCTTCGTTCTGTCTCCAGATTTGATTTCGGATCTCCGAGGCAAGGTATCTCCTTATTTTTGGATCTGAACTCTTCAAATTTGTTGTGGATTTTGGGATGTTTTTGGAAGGCTTTTAGGCGTTCTTTAGGCTAAAATCGAAGGATGTTAGGTAAGGAGTTGGGGCTCCAAAATTAGGGTTTATGGGAGGCTAGGGGGGCTTCTAGGTCTACTTCTCTTAGGATTTATGATTTTATACGAAAATAGGGTGTGGAGATCTCTATTTATAGAATTTTTTAAGGTTTATTTGGATAGAGTTAGTGTTTAATTAGAGTTCTTTTAATTAGAGTTGTGTTTTAGTTAGAATTGTTTTAGGTAGAATTGTGTTTTAATTAGAATTGTTTTAGGTAGAATTGTTTTTTAGTTAGAACTCTATTAGATAGAGTTATTATCTAATTAAAACTCTATTATGATTTTGACTTTTGGTCTTATTTGATTGACTTTAATTTTGACTTTAGTCTCACTTGATTGACTTTTAATATCTTGACTTCAGTCTTGTTTAATTGACTTTAATTTTGACTTTAGTCTCACTTGATTGACTTTAATACCTTGACCTTAGTCTTGCTTGATTTACTTTAAATTTTTGGAGAACCCCCCTCTAAAATATCTTTAATTCTTTGAACCCCCAAATGGAGGGGTCCTTAAAGAAATATCTCACGAACCCTCAACAATTTTACTTGAGAGTCCGATTGATCGATTTTTTTAATTCAAATTTTTAATTTAATTTCATTAATGTTTCACTTAAATAATTTAATGTTTTATTTATTAGTTTCGAATTTTTTAATTATGAAAATTGTGAAATTACTATTTTACCCCCGGAGAGGATTTTTCACGTTTTAAGTCGGTTTTGAATCTTCTAGGATGTTTTAGAATCGATTTTTCATAAGAAATTCAATGGAAATATTGGTTTGGGTTATTTATGAAATTTTTTGTGTGAAATGGTCGTGAACTTTGTGAGGGGTATTTTTATAATTTTGTCAAATTCTGTAAAATTGGTGAAATGATTTATTTGATTTCGATTTGTTGTTTTATGTGTTTGAGAGAGTTTTCCTAAGTGTAATGTAGCCTCTAGGGTTGTTTTGAGATTAGGGGTATTTTGAAAATTTGATCAATTTTTAGTGATTTTTATCGTAAAGCTTCTTTTTGTCTGAAAGATGATGATTCTATGTTTCTAGAGTCGTGTTTTCCTAGTGTAGCGTGATTTCTAAGGCTTTGTCAGTTTGAGATACCTTATCCGGATTTCTGAAACACATCTGGTGTGACGCCCCGCCAAACGCTAACACAAATCCCAAGGCCAAATCCCAAGGTACTAGGTGGCACCTCGAAATTTCGGCATGGTCTCCTCTGTTTATGTTAGCATTTCACGGAACTCAAACCTGATAACCCAATTCATAACAAAACCTGTATATAAAAATGTAGATACAGGAAAATAACAGCGGAAGACTAATTACATCTAACATGTAAGTAGATCAGAGTGCGGAAGATTTATCAATATACAGGCTTACCAAAATACTCTCACTCTAACAGAGGCTTAAACTTTCAATCCAAAAACTATATACATCCTAGATGAAACTGACAACACTAAGGGATGTGGCCCTAGTGCTCACCAGGCAATAAAATCTGATCGTCGATCTGATCGACCAGATACTCCTCAATTTCTGCCTCTACGCCTGCCTCGACAGCTGCAAGTGCTGAAACTAAAAAAAAATAGGAAGGAAAGGGTGAGTAACAATGGTTACCCAGCAAGTCCACAGCCAATTCCTACTAATAACCCTTCCTAGGTATGATCGAATAAAGCATACTGAACATTTTAATACATGCAAGGTTTTACAAGATAAAATACGATCAACTGGTACATATAGCCAGGGATGAGCAACTAAACAGTTTAAAGATTACACATGGCATCAATCATCCATACTCATTATACATTTTCCATTCTATGCAAATACAGTTGACAACATTAAAATGATAAACATGCTTTTCAGTTTATAGTTCGAAGTATAACAGCAGATACATAATACAAGTGGTGGAGTATTAGAATTAAAGAGTTGGGATTCACGACTGGATCGCTCCCAGTCAGGACATGATATTCCCCAATAACATCGTAGTTCCTGATTTTGTGGCTGGTCGTGTCTACCACGCTTGCGGAACCATTTATCCGGCTCAGGCTGGTCGTTTGACGTGACCGTAAGCAATGGGTCTCTTTTCGATGTGTCAGAACGTTCGACTACTACTAGATTGTTAGTGATCACTGACTAATCATCTTCATCTATGCCTATCAGGCGTGCATGTGATTCCCAAATGACACTCCACTCGTATACGACCACCTTTACAAAACACGTTCACTGGTAAAGATAAGAAAGGAATGGACCCGGATTCCAGTTGTGACTCCACTCTCATACGCGTCCCATACCACGTATGAGTTTGGTGGTCCCTACCGTACATCCCAGGATAGTGTACCCCTCCGGATGATGTGACACACTATCCCTTCAGGCATTCACAACCCTTTAACAGCTCACAAAATAGCTACGTACATATATAATTTTTCATTTAAAACAAAAGAGAAATTAACAGAACAGGGTTGAGAACGGATATCCAGTTCCTACCATGCAACTGTGGCCACGCGGCCTAAAATAAATAACAGTACTCAGCGCAAGCGCTAACATAATCGGAAATAAACATGCAACCCTTTCATTAATAACCTGGATATCCTTTCACCAACCTACACACAACATATAATGTAAAATGCAGACATCACCCCGCGGGTGTGATTCTGACATTTTACCGTTCATTCCCTTTTCCCATTCTTTCAACATTCTCATTTTTCATCCTTTCAAATCAATCATTCATTTTCAATCTTCCCAAGTCATTCTTTTGGTCTTTCCATTGAAAACCACCAAAGTTTATTCAAAAACAAGGTCCCGGCAATGCACGAGACCAAAGCTGTTAAAAATGGTAAAAGCTGGTGAAAATTTGGCTAAGTGTTGGAAACTCAATTTTTCAAAGTTCTCGAAATTAAAAACGGGTTTTTCGAAATGAAAGTCTCGATCATGAGATTCGACACCATATAGTTTTTGTAATCTAATTCAAAGAAACGCGAAAGTTATTTCATTTTGAAAACTTGCCGAAAACGTCGAAAATTACGTTTTGTTCTTGAAACCAAAATTCGGATTTTGATCCTTTGAGATTTGGATCTTAAAACCATTCCCATTGTTCCGAAATGGGGGGTAAAACCTTAATTTCATTAAAGAACTTAAAGTAAATGGAACATTTACTTAAATGTTTTTAATGAAATAAAGGGTGAGAAATAGTGTCTAAGGTGTGAAGAGGTCAAGCCAAGAGTCAGAACACTGTTCTGAAGAGAACTGTGTCTGTCGGTGGCTGTCGGCGGCAGAACCAGGATTCTGTCGGTGGAACCGACAGATTGGTCTTCGGCAGATGTCGGTGGGACCGACGGTCCTGCCGACAGCATAAAATTTTCTCGCGTTATTTGGTTTCGTCGGTGGCAGAAACCTCATTCTGTCGGTGGGACCGACAGAATGCTTTCGGTAGGTGCCGGTGGCACCGACCCTACCCGCCTACAGCCTGAACCTTACTCGAACCTTCGAGTTTTCGATCCATGTTTCGGATTCTCCTTCCATTCTTCGAATCATTCAACCCACCCACGATTTTGTTGTCAAAATTCGATAAAATGTAAATAAAACACCTACTTCTATCATGAATTTGAAATCAAACTACAACCGTCTACGATTCAAAAGCAAACAATAAGTTTTGTTAAAATAACCTAAATGCACATTTTGAGAAATCTAAAGTTATCAATAGGAATCGGAAGTTCCTTACTTGGTTGTGGACGCCAATGGTGATGAATCAACACCAAGGATCAATGTTAGGCGGCTCGAAGTTCCGAAAGTGGTTGAGCTCGGGTGCCAACGGAGTGGTTGGTTGTGAAACCCTCTTTGAAGGTGTTCTCCCCGCTTCCTAATGACCAACAACGACTCTCCTATGATTTGGATGAGGTTCCAAGTGATTATACAAAAACCCACTTGCTGATTCTTGTGGGAGACCAAGAGAAAAGAAGAGGAAATGGAGGTTGGATGGGGTGAGGACGTAAAGCTCGACAACGCCGACGACTTTGCCTTCTTCGTCGAGGTTCAACACGGACTTGATTGGGATAGATCTTGATAGGAATGGGTCCAAACCCTAGGTCTAAAAAAATGGCTGAGTTGAGTTCTTTAGAGAAGAAGAGGAAAGAATGAAATAAAAGAAATCAAATTCCTTTTTATAATAAAGCTGAGGGGCATACTTGTAATTTCCCCCTTATTTCTAGTTTCGATCATAACTTAACTATTCGGACTCGGAAAACGACAAACGAATATACCATCTCGAATAATTTTTCACTACGGATCTAATGGTATCATCAAATCTTTTCGATTCTCGCTCTAACGAAATTCCACTGTTTTGGGTCCCACTTAATGCGAAATTCGAGGATTCTATAACTTCTTTATCCGAATTCGAATTCGGACTTGCTTATAGGCTAATGTATATATTTCGATCCTTTTGAATCTAATGGCGAAGTTGATTTTCCTCGAAATTAATCATAACAAAATCCGAGTATTTTACTCTAAGTTTCTCCTTCGATATTTTCTTCCAAATCTCACCATTTAATTTCCTCGAGATATGAGTTGAAAATCCGGGGTGTTACATCTGGTAACAAAATAAAGTAATGGAAAACACATCCATCATTGGGAATCATTGCGATCGGGTTGACTAATTGATTAATCAGGTGAGTGCAAAAATGGGGTGTCTACAAGTATAGAAAACCCCACGTAACTTTAGCATGATGTGTGAATCAAACGGAAGGTGAAAGGATACTTAAAGAATTTCATAATGAAACTTGTGGACAAGACCACGCATAACGCTGTATTGCTAGATGCAAAAAATGGTATATTACTAGCCGGAGATAGCATAATGAGCCCAAGATCTTCTAAAAGCTTGCCCAAATGCTAAGTATCCTTGATCAGTGTCTCAAAACACTGATTTATCCGCACTTTTTCCAAGTATTTATCTTGATTTCCGTTCTATTTCACTAGATTAAATAAATAAGTATGTTAAACATCAATTTATCATATTTCATGTTATACCATGTTAATTAAGTTTAATTGCACAAAATAATTGTAAATATCGGAAAATTGATCGTGTGTGTTCACTGTTCAGGTCAATGATCAACTTATTCAGATGAACACCAAATCATTTAAGTAGGAGTACACTGCAGTCAGGAAGTCAAATTAAGCAACCAGCCAAAAATGAGATCTGGATGTTTCCAAATCAATGTGGCGCAGTCTACCTCGGTTGGATCATCCTAGAATTACTCCAGTTTGCTTCGCACGTGAGATTATATGCAAGAGTGATGGCGGTTATTTTTGGATCCTTCGAGAACACCTCTAGTCTATAAATAAATCATTTTCCCAATTAGGAAAGAGTCTTTGGGCTCTTGTCCCTTCTCTCTTTTCCCCCCAACGCCCTTGGTATTTATTTTGTAATTTTCATTTTTAGTTAGATTTTATTTCAACAACTTTTCTAATTTCTCGAGGAGATAATGTGTCTTGGTTACCATGAATACAACTGTTGTTTCTTTTACTTCTTCTTGTATCCTTGCCATGACATTAGTGAGAGAAAGAAGCCTAGGAGCAAGCTTTAATTCTGTGATATTTCTTTATACTTCCATGTTCTTTATAATATTTTTATGATTCACTTCAAAGTTTTATCCAACTCTAATGGATCAAAGCTTTAAATGAAGGTTTACACCTCATATGCTTAACTTAGATATTTTATGTTTAGATAAAATCAAGATAGAACATGCTAAAACTAGATATCTTCTGGTAGGGACTTCACACATTAGTAAGTGATGGAATCCTAAGTATAGTGTTTTCTCAATAAGTTTCATGCCATATCTTCCAACCCAAGGAGCTCACACCAAGCCCTTGAGGTTTGAGTGTAAAGAAGGATAAACTCAAATACAGTTTTATTTGCTAATCCTAGGTTACTCTAATCACTAATGATTTTATCTCTTTTGTTTTCCTAGTATAATTTTTCCTTATATTATTTTATTTTTCAACAACATCCACTTTTCATTTTGTTTCACAAAAAATACAAAAATAGATTTTAAATTGTAACTTAGATTAACTTAATTCTTGCTAACTTGGTAACATCCCCCCTTTTTCTTCGGTTTGATCCCTTACTTGCTCACAAGCTAAGAAGAATATAAAAAATATAATTTTTGATGAGAAGACACTGACGACATCAACCCTGCAACAAGTGGAAGCATACTTAGCTCAAAAGGAGGGGGACTAACGAGATCCAATTATATCTACCACCAAAGAAAGTTGGAGCAATGAGGCTACGAAAGCACGCAATTAAGTTACGAATGTACGACGACACCTTATACAAAATGAATGTGAAAGAGGGACCCCTTAAATTGTCTCCATGATGACAAAACCTTGCAAGTAATGATGGAAATACATGTATGCGAGGTAGGTGAACACCAAGGCAAGATGAAACTTTTCCAACAATTGCTACAATTGTGCTATTATTGGCCAACACTAGAAGGGGGCATTGCACTGCTCGTAT
Organism: Akebia trifoliata; assembly: GCF_017979445.1. NCBI lineage: Eukaryota > Viridiplantae > Streptophyta > Magnoliopsida > Ranunculales > Lardizabalaceae > Akebia > Akebia trifoliata. Next base: position 19,918,618 of record NC_141377.1, on the reverse strand, counting down.
AGAGATATGATTTATGCCAAAGACACGGGGACATGATACTTGCTCGGATCCTCCCTCTACAAGCATTTACTACTCCCTGGCTTTTCTTTGCATGGGGTCTAGATCTTATCGGATAGACTAACCCTAAGTTTTCCAAGGGACACATCTAGATCATTACCGCCATGGAATTCTTTATTAACTGGGTCGAAGCGATCCCACTCAAAATGGCTAAAGGGCCTATAGTAGCAAACTTTATCAAGGAGAACATTATATATCATTTTGACATCCTCAAGCAAATAATATAGGATAATGGAACACCTTTCATCAATCAGCTATGTGCGGCGAATGTTGTCGGAATATAAAATACACCATGAATGGTCAACCCCGTATTTTCCACAAGGGAATGGCCAGGCAAAAGCCAAAAATTGAGTACTCTTAAGGATTCTAAGCCGAATGGTCCACGACCACCACAGACAATGGCACCAACATTTATCCCTGGCCATATGGGCTTACCAGACATCTCCTCGTGTGTCTACAAAAGCGTTATTTTATCTTTGGAATATGGCTCAGAGGCCGTATTACCAATAGAGATCGAGTTCCCTTTAGCAGGGATAGCCACGGGAGTGAGATGCCCGTAGAAGATGAAAATGAAAGTATGGCTCGATTAAAATCACTGGTGGAAAAGAAAAGAATAACTAAAGACAACGCGAACAACTACCAAAGGTGGATGACCACGACATATGAAAAATCAGTCAAGGTTCGACGTTTCAAGAGGGGTGATCTAGTGCTACGAACTAACAAACACTTAAGAAGGGGTATGATGGCATAGAAATTCGCACCCACATTGAAAGGACCTTTTGTCGTTCATGTGACCTTTGACAACGAATATTATAGACTCGCAACAATTGAGGGTAAAGAGTTCGATGACCCGATCAACAGGGAATGACTGAAGAAATATTTTCCATGAGTTTATCCAACTTAAGTGGTTACTAGTTGTCATCAATTTAGGTAGTTTTCTTTCATTTTCGTAAGTAGGCATGTTTAGTTTATTCAATCTAATGTATCGCGAGTTAGTCTTTTGAGTAAGAAGTAACGGAGAAGGGAAGAAAATATTTGTAATGACAACATCATTAATGAAAAGTCTTTTTCCATTCCAAATTACAAAATACATATTGATTCATTTACTAACCACCTGAGGGACAAACATGATCACTTAGTTAAAAAAACACTTAAACAAAATAAAACATAAACTGCGTTTTGGTAATTACAAAAGAAAGGAAGTTATAACGAATCAAATAGTCAAAAGGGATCCCTCAGTTACGGATTTTAAAGACTACGAGTCCAGCGACTCATGGATTCTAAAATAGAAATACCCCATCCCATTATTTGCGAAGCTAGATCACTTTGTCTTGGGTCTCGAGTGAGACTTCTAAACCACTCACCTCTAGCACTGATTCAATTTGGGCGGTCTCCCTCTGGCGAACGAGGTCTCAAGCCTCCTCAACTTGGGCATCGACTCGCTTTAGATCTGTAAATGAGACGAAAATGAGTACGTATTGGGACCTCAACTACCCTACATCAAAATCAACCTTTTCGACCGTCCTGATCTTCCCGTCCCAAACGATGAGTTCCCCTGCGGTAAGATCATCGAAAGTCATGCTCCTCATCACTTTGACCACTTTCAAGATATCAGAGATCATATGTGCTTGTAGAATAGAACAAAACATAAAAAAATCATTCCGGGGTATGTGGCCATGCCAAACATGGATCTTTATATAAAGGGCCTTGTCCCTAGCGGCGACAATAATACTATCAACCTCTGCCTACTACAACGTACCTGAATCAGCCTTGATTTTCCATTATTAATTTGGTGCGTACTCAGGAGCTTTCACATGATAGTGTGGGAGTTAGGTTGCCACAAGCCAAGATTTCCATGCAAATGGTACTAACTAACGAAGTCAACGCCGCCTTCTAACTATCCCCTCCTATACTAGGCGTTGAGCACCTGCCCTTTGGACAACCCCATGCCTGAAGAGTCTCCTACCTTTGTCTTTTGTCTTTTAGTGTGTGCATTACACGAGGTTGGGGAAGTACTTGACCTCTTCCATGTGAGAATGGGATGCATTTTCCCCTTCATTATAATCACACCCTACATAGAGAAAACCAGATAGAGATTCACCCAAGGAGATGTCGAGATCAGCATGAAGCAGCCCCCTCAGATTATCAACTAAAATCACATCATAGAGGTCATTGTTGGGAACACTAAACCCATCCTTAAAATGGGTTGATGACGAATCGAGAGCTTTCAAATGAAAAAGGCCACGTTGATGAGTAACTATGGAGGTATCATTTCCTTCATCGCTAGGAGAAGTACTCGAAGGGCGAACCATGCGCCTCACTAATAAAGAGGCATTCGAGTGCTTTTTACCTAATGAATTCTCTTCCCTATTTTGTGGAGTAAGTGGAATTGTAAATACTAAGACAAAACTAAGAAAATAAGAAGTCGCAACTCAAACAATGAACAAAAAGTGATTCAAACATACCATTGGAGTCCCAACCGCCTCCCTTGTACGAGTCCTGGGATAAAAACGCACTCGATCAGTGGGTGTGGATCGACTTTTTCTTTTTTGGGAGTCGCCAATTAGTATTATGGTTTAGGAACCAATGATGACTAAACGGATAAAAAAACCAAACTACGAATAAATTTTGAGTACGGGGATCAGGTTACTATAATGGAAGGTATTAGGTATCAATCTCGTCCAGCGAAAGTCGGTCTCTACTCCTCTCAAATATTTACATTACAAAAAAGGACTAAATTTAGAATAAAATAAAATAAAAAATTACATTTTCTTTACGTGAGTGATTGCGATAGTCAGTTCCCTTAAAAGCTGGTGGTGAGCGTTCTTCGTGTGAATCTTCTTGTTTTATGTTTATTTTTAGATCTATTTTCGATCTTCAAAATGTGACCTTCTAGATCTGAATATTTTTTTTATGACTTTTTATGATCACTTTTAGGGTTTATGGGAGTTTTTAGGTTGAAAATTAGGGTTTGGGGGTTAGGTATTGACTTGGGACTCTAAATTTTAGATTTTGAAAAGATTTTGGAGAGTTTTTGACCTTGATTTTCTAAAATTTCTCAAGACCTATGAAATTAGGTGGTGAAAACCCTTTTTAAAGAGCTTTATTGATAAGATTAGGGTTTGATTTAGGTCTCTTAGAGATAAGGTCTATTTCTAAGTAATCTGTTAAATGGTTTAGATAAGATTTTAATTAGTTTTTAATTAGATTTTATTTTTTGATTTACGTAGAATGAGAATTTTGAAAATTTGGAGAACTTTCCAATGGAGGGTTCTTTATTAAATTATTCTGAATTCTTTGGGATCCTTGATGGAGGGTTTTTTTTATTAAATATTAGGTGGGTCTTACTTGAATAAATGGGTCACCACTTGAAATTTAGCCCATGGGCTTTATTTATTGAATTTATTTATTTAAAAATTTTAATTTGATTTATTAAAATTTTAATTTATATTAATTAAAAATTTTATTATTAATTTTTTATTTTCAAATTTTAGGATTGAAAAATTATCGTTTTATCCTCAAAGAGGTTTTTTGAGTTGGGATGTCTTTTTTTGACATTTTAAAATATTTTAGAATCAATTTTTTGTAAGGAATTCAATGAGAATATTGGTATGTGCCACTTATGAGTTTTTGACGTGAAATGATCGTGGACCTTATGAGGGGCATGTTGGTAATTTTATAAAAATTGGTAAAATAATTTATTTAATTTTAATTTATTGTTTTATGTCTTCGAAAGGATTTTCCTAAACATAACTTAACCTCTAGGGATGTTCTGGTGTTAGGGATATTTTTGTAATTTGATCATTTTTTGATAATGTTTATGTTTTAGGTCATATTTTCCTAGCGTAGTGTGATTTCTAAAATTTACTTGCACGAAATATTTTATCCAAGCTTGAAAAATACATCTAGTAACAAAAAAAAACAATTTAGAATATTCATCCATCATCGAGAATCGTGGTAATTGAGTTGACAAATTGGTTAATCAACCGAGTACAAAAATGAGGTGTCTATAGATTCCCCTTTTTAGCAGAGGGTTGAAGCAAACTAGATAGCAAATCTACTTTGGTAGATAGTACGATATCCGAATGCCAAAGTCAATGACAGTTTATTTTGCAGCCTGATTTAACAATTCGTGAGGACGTTCGAATCTCTGAGGGTAAAACTCTCTCCGAATTTAAAGATTGTCATGTTCTTGAATTTTTGAAAATTATCCTTTACTAATGCAAAAATGTACGTGTGTGTAATGGTGTGATGCCTACGGAGTGTTCTATCAGATCGTTGAAAATAAACTCTCATCAATTAAAAAAGTGTTAGGCCCTAAAGATCTTCTCTCATTGACAATAATGATTCAAATTGAAGTCCACTTATGCAATGAAAGCAATCATACGATATGAAATTATGGCAAGGTTGAACAATGAGATAATTGGAGTCGTAGCATTATCGACATCAAGTGATGTTGGAGTTTTATTAAATCCTATTTGAAATTCTTTATTAGAGTTCAAAAAGTTTGAGTTTCGTTTATCGAATTTGAGCTTATGGGAGCCACATTTCTTGGGCAGGGATTTGTAGGAACTTATTAAAATCATACTTGAATTCATATTCCATGGTTCACAAAGTTGGAGTTTCATTTCTCAGACTCGAAGTTACTGGAGCCACGTTTCTCGGGCTTGGATTTGTAGGAACTTATTAAAATCCTACTTTAACTCGCATTCTATGATTCAAAAAAGTGAAGTCTCGCTTCTTAAACTCGAACTTATCGGAGTCATGATTCTCGGACTTGGGTTTGCAGGAACTTATTAAAATCCCACTTTAACTTGTATTTCATGATTCAAAAAGTTGGAGTCTTCTTTCTCGGACTCAAACTTACTAGAGCCATGCTTTTCGAGCTAAGGTTTGCAGGAACTTATTAAAATCCTACTTTAATTCTCATTTTATGATTTAAAAAATTGAAATCTCATTTTTTGGACTCAAACTTATTGGAGCCACATTTCTCGGGTTAGGGTTTGTAAGAATTTATTAAAATCCTACTTTAACTCACACTCTATGATTTATAAGTTAGAGTCTCGTTTCTTAGACTCGAATTTACTAAAGCCACGTTTCTCGGGCTAAGGTTTGTAGGAACTTATTAGAATCCTACTTTAAATCATATTCTATGATTCAAAAAATTGGAGTCTCATTTTTCAGACTCAAACTTATTAGAACTGTGGCGCCCCGCCGGACGCTAACACAAATCCCCATGTCAGATCTCGAGGTATTATGTAGCACCTCGAAATTTCGGCATGGTCTCCTCTGTTTATGTTAGCATTCCAAGGCGTTCAATCTGCACCTGATAAACGACATACAATCCTGCATACATATACAAAATATAATACTAGCGGAAGCCTATATAAGTCTAATAACGTACGAATTATCAGAGTGCGGAAGAAGAAAATTTACGGGATTATACAAAATTTTCTCACTCTAACAAGAATCCTAACGCTCAATACAAATCTATAATACTCCTAGACAAATGGAGTATAACTCCAATACTTACCAAGTGACAAAGTCTGGCTATCTATTTGACCCACCAGATGATTCTCACTCGTGCTCTATACTTGTCTCGCCAAGCTTTAGATCTGAAACTAAAAAAAATAGAGAAGGAAAGGGTGAGTAACAAGGGTTACCCAGTAAGGAAGCAACAATTTCTGCCAATAATCTCTCCTAACATGAACGAATAAACATACTGAATCATTTTAAAATAAACAAAATTTTACAGAAGAAAACTACGATTAACTGGTACATATAGCCAGGGATGAGCAACTAAACATTTTAAAACTCACATTACATCGATCAGCAGTACTCACTATAACATTCTCTTTTTATACAAATCTAATTGATCAAATGGAAACAATAAACATTCATTTCATCTTATATATCAAAATAAACAACAGATACATAATACACAATGGTGGAGTATTGGAATTAGAGAGTTGGGATTCACGACTGGATCGCTCCCAGTCGGGACATGATGTTACAATTCTTCTCGGGCTTTTAGTTCCTGATTTTGTGGCTGGTCGCTGTTTACCACGCTTGGTTGACCATTTATCCGGCTCAGGCTGGCCGTTTGACGTGACCGTAAGCAATGGGTCTCTTTTTGATGTGTCAGAACGTTCGACTACTATAGATTGTTAGTGATCACTGACTAATCATCTTCGTCTATGCCTATCAGGCGTACATGTGATTCCCAAAGATACAAACCATTCGTATACGACCACCTTTACATTACAAGTTCACTAGTAAAGATAGAGAGGAATAAACCCGGATTCCAGTTGTGACTCTACTCTCATACGCGTCCCATACCACGTATGAGTTTGGTGGTCCCTACCGTACATCCCAGGATAGTACACCACTCCGGATGATATGATGCACTATCCCTTCAGGCATTCACAAACTCTTTAACAGCTCACAAAATAGCTACTTATATATATTATTTTCATTTGAAAACAAAAGAGAAATTAACAATACAAGGTTGAGAATAGATATCCAGTTTCCTACCATGCAAGTGTGGCCACCCGGCCTAAAATAAATAACATAACAGAGCGCCTCGCGCTAACAGAAAGTAAATAAACATGCAACTAGTAACATTATCCCCGGATATCCGTTCACCAACCTGCATACTACACAACAACATAAAATGCAGACATCACCCCTCGGGTGTGACTCTGACATTTTACCGTTTCATACCATTTTTCCCCTTTTTTTTCGATTTTTACAATTTTCAATCTCTTCATAAAATATCCATTTTCTGATATTCATCTACTCAATATGAGTTCATTGAATATTAAATCACATTTTTCAACTATAGAATTTATTTCTATCAATAATATTGAAAAAATACAAATTTCATATCAAAACGGGGTCCGAGCAGTGCACAAGACCCAATTTATGGCAATAACCCGTTAAAATACCCTACCCACGTATAATTTATTAAAAATACAATTAAACATATCAAACATGCAATTCTGACGTGAATTTTTGAAATAACAAAATAATTCTATATTTTAAAAATACATCCAAATTTTTTGATAAAATCCTAAATGAAATTTTCACAATCTAGATTACTAATAGAAATTGAGAGTTCCTTACAATCACTAGGCGACGGAATTGAAGCACGTGCGCGGAAATCGAGGCGAACGGCATGGAAATCGAGACGGACCGAACTTTGAAGCGGCTGATTTTTGAAACCGGCCCGGTGGTTTTGAAGATCTCGATGTGCTCGTCTCTTCTCCCTTCTACGGCGAAAGACGATTTGACCCCGAAATCGATGAAAACCGAGGTCGAAGTTACGAAAATCTCCGTATAAAAATACGGCTGATTTTTGACTATACGGGGTGAAAAAGATGAGAAAACGGAAGGAATTTGATTGGGTTGTGTAGAGAATGAGGCTGCGAACGTTTCTCCCTTCTGCGTCGGAAGACGGTTTGACCCCGAAACGGACGAAATCCGAGGTCAAAGTTTCGAAATTTCCGTATCCAAATACGGCTGATTTTTGACGATATCGAGTGAAATAGAAAGTGAAATGAAGAAAGGTTGGGTGGATTTTGTAGAGAACGTAGCTGCGGACCTTTTTCCCTTCTGCGGCGATCGTCGACGGCGAACCGTTTGCGAATGATCTGAGGTGGAAGGTCGAAGAGAAAAGAAAAAAAAATCGTTTTATATGTCTCGGTTGTATGGATGCGTTGGGGAAGATGGGTTTAAAAAAAAATTAAATTTTTTTATTTATATAAAAGTTGGGACGAAATTGGTATTTTGTCAATTGTTTGGATCGTCGATAACTTGATCATTCGGACTCCAAATCTGACAAACGAATACTCTATTTTGCCTAATTTTTCATTCCGGATCTAATGGTATAGTCAATTTCTACAAATTATGTCTCCATAAAAAATTTACATTTTTAGCCTGACGTGACCGCTAAACTTGATGTCATTTTCGTTTTTGGCGATAATTCGACTTCCTGATCTCCAAAAATGACAAATAAATAGTCTATGTTAAATAATTTTTCGTTATGAACCCAATGGTATGATCGAATTTTAAAAATTATTCCTCTAACAAAAAAGTCACTGTTTTAGCCTGGTCCGACCCGGTAATCGAGGATTTTGCAACTTTTATATTCGGACTCGCATTTGAGCGTGCTTACAGGCTAAACTATGTTTTTCGATCATTTTGAATCTAATGGTGAGGTCATATTCCATTAAAAATGATCAGAAACATCCTAAAATTTTACTCCTAAGTCCCACTTTCAATATTTTTCTCAAAATTTCACTATTTATTTTTTCTCGAGATACAAATCAGAAATTCGGGATTTCACAAGAACCACGCTTCTCGGGCTTGGGTTAGCTTTAACCTCGGTATTATCAATCTCAATGATTGAGAGATTGGGTCTTTATTGACTTATCATGCATCTGGATTCATATTAGCATTGGACTCCACCACTTTTAAATTTTTGAGTAAGATTTTTCTTTTAATCATGTGATTAAGAATGAACACTTTGGAATCACAATGAATTTAAAAAATGCCCTAGTTTCAAGGTTGACCTCTAATCGAAATTTGACTATGAAATCGATGGAATAGATTGCACTTAGAAAGCATGATGAGAAATTATGGATTTTGATATATGACAGGCAGAATAATTTTTTTAAATTTTAAAGACTCCTAAGATTAACATGTGTGTAATAAAGAATTGATATTTTATTTAAATTTCTTTTGAGCTGAACTTAAAATCTTGATAATTATTAAAATAAAATATATTTCTCTTCAAAGTGGTTGATAGTTTTACATTGTTTTTTAGGAAACACTTGGACAAATAAATGTATTGTTAAAGATCCAACATGTTTAAGATGGCTTCTAAGTTTCTTCAATTTTAGTATTGTCTTCGTCGAATGGGAGCTCTTGTTTAAAAAATGGATGTTGTGACTTGAATGATTTTCTGTATTTCCCAATTTCTACGTAAGCTTCCTTCTAAATTTTTCTTCTCGGTATGATCTTTCATTTTCCTCTTTATCTTTTATGCTCTAATTTTTGCCTAGATTACCTTTGGAGGTTTTCAACCTAACGGGCTTTTCTTTTTCTTTTTCTAAGGATGCCTTGGTTGCTTCTTTAGATTTTCAACTTAGCAGGCCCTATTTTTTATTATTATTTATGGTTATGCCCTAACTTTTGTCTAAGTTGTTTTTTCGAGTTTTCAACTTAGCAGACTTTTCTTTCTTCTTGATGATCTCGAATATTCAAGTCGACTACTTTTTTGATTTCCTATACATTAACCAAATTAATTAGCATTCAAAAGGATTTAATAGATGGGCTTAGGACAGGATTTAGAAATAAAAGGTATAAGGCTCGACTTCCTTAGATGCCCCTAGTCTAATATTTTTTTTTGTCAATTATTTCAAGTATCTCTTTTTTCTAATGCCCCTAGTTTGGTATTATTTTTTTCGTCAATTCTTTTGGTTCTTCTTTTTTTCTAATGCGCTTAGTTTGGCATTATTTTTGAACCTTTACCTTTTGAATGACATTTTCCTTAAGAGAATATATTTTTTTTTTGTATTTTTTGCGTGACCGAACCTGAAGTAACTTCTTAGATTGCCTACGTATCCCAAATTTTTCTTCTCTTTTAGGATTATGTCAAAATGTAGTTCATACGACTTCCCTCCCGAGGTTGGTTGGTGCAATTTTGAAAGAAGAGGCTATTGATTTTTTAGAGGCTACGAGGGCTAAAGAAGGTTATCTTTTTTTTGGTAAGATAGGAAAATGGTTCGACCAAATGAGGCTTCCTTTGGTGAAATACTACTTGATTTAATCAAGGTGCTGGGAACTTGATGCCTTTTGAAAATGAATGACCTTCAATCTTCTTTTGAAAGATCGAGTATGATAGAGTTCTTTGTATTTGAAATTGATTCATTCAACCCTTTTCGAACATCGAAAAAATCTCATATTCTTTTGTGAATTCTCTCTCAAGTCAAAAACACGATGAATCCTTTTTGTGGGTTTTAACACCTTTGTCGATGGTTTCAACTGCATCATCTTTGATCAATAATCTTTGACTTTGACTTTATATCTCGATCTATTTTTGGTGTAATTTATTTTGATGAAAGGCTACATTATGCATATGATTGACATATTCTTATAGGATTTCTTGAGTAAGTTTATTGTTTTCTCATGTTTCTCTGACGTTAATGTAGTACCAATTTGTACTTCTTGAGTATCCTCTTTAATTCCAATATTTATCAAGTTCGATTAATAAGTTTTGAGCCATTCTTCATGTTAAATTTTATGTCCAACTTATTATTACGCGTATGATAATCAAAAGACTCCTTTATTTTATTGGAATTAAAAAATAAATACAGTAACAAACTCAACTAAAACTTAAAAATTAAACATGCTTAACATGACTAACTGAACTCAAAGACTGACGCAACTGAACTGAAAATAAAAGAAAACTCAGGGGTGCTTAACTAGAAAATGGGAAAAATTAAACATACTCCTAGGGTCTATGCAACTTTGAATATCTTCATGGTGGATGACTTGAGTTCATATGCTTTTCTTACCTTTTCATGTTCTGATTCGTTCCTGTCCGATGCTGAGTAACCCATTGCTTCAATAATCTCTTTGTCTTCCAATTTTGCTACTATTTTAGGGTAGATGGGCTCATTCTGGTATATTAAGAATATACCATTAAGACCAATTGAGTGAATGAAAGAAACTAGATCAATTGATTCAGAACTTGGATAGGGATATTAGGTTCAAAGCAGATAGAGGTTGATTTTGAAAGGTAGGCAAGGGATTAGTTTTAACATTACACACAATAGGAATGGATACGATGACCTTTCCTTGCTCAATAAGGTCTTGAATAACATAACATATAGTAATGCATCTATCAAGAACATGACTAGACATCTAATAGAATTTACAGAATTGCCCATTATTTAAGTTTGAAGGGAAAGGATTAGGCAAAAGTTTAGGTTGCAATGGTGTCACTAATCATTTTTTAATCAATTTTTGAAAGACGTAACGGACATTCCAAGATTGAAAAATATTCTCTTAGGCTTGACTTGTGAAGATCAAGTGGCTTGAGTAGCTAGTGCGAAAGATGTGTTGGCCACTTATAAGGAATTGGCACTGGGTTTGAAAATTTTGAGCTTTGACTTAGACGGATTACTAAAAAGACCTAAAGAATAGGCATCCTCAACTTGATTTCTAGCCTCAAGGAGAGATTGAAAGGTAGGAAGGTACTATGACATTAAGTCCTTGACATAATTTGGAATGAGATTTCTGATGATGATCTTGATTTGTTCCTTTTCTTGAGGTCGATCCCACAATTGAATAGTTTTAACTTTCCATCGAGTAATGAACTTAGTGAAGGTTTCCCTGGACTTTTGCTTGATCGTTTCTAAATCTCTTCTTATGAGTTCAATGTCCGTGTTGAATGAATATCACATAATAAACTCTTTCATTAATTTATGTCATGTTTTTACACGAGATGAGTCTAGTGACATTAGCTAGTATAAGATTGATCCCATTAGAGTTCTCTAAAAAACCTAAGCCATATGTTCTTCACTTAGACCTTGAAATTGAATGATGCCAACATATATTTTCAAGTCAGTCCTAGAGCATCCAATCCCATCAAACTTATCCATGTCTGGCATTGTGAATTTCTTTAGCAGATGGACAATAGGGAATAGCGTCAGTACCCCTAATCCAAGGACAAAATCGTTGGTGTCCTTGATAATTTTCAAGGTAGTTTCAACTTAAGTTATTTGATGAGCTAAGATAGGGTCTACAGGTAATTGATCATTTTCTATGTCTTAAACGAGGTCAAATACAACTTGAGGTTCTATAGTTTTATCTTTTTTTCTTTTCAGTCTTTAGGACTTCAATTTGTGTTTAAATAAAAGTAATAATCTATACTTGAAAGGATTCCAAAATCTGACATAGTGTTTCTTCATGCATGCTACTTATTTTTTTGTGGTAAAGGTTGACTACTTGGACTTGACGATGATACTCTAGCAAGATGACTCTTTTGATGGACCCAAAGTGATATAGATAACGATTTAGAACGTTTGGAAGCAATTATTACCTGAGTGGAAGTACACCAAGATTAACCATTGATTATGAAGGTTTGACTATTAACCACATAATTAAAAATTTGATATAAATTAGCCCAAGTTCGATGGGAAACATTGAGTCCAAATGCATTATAAGTCTATAGTGAGTATAAGGAGAATAAAAGTTAGTCACGGGTCTACTCCAGTTGAAGTTGAACCTTTGGGCAGACAAATAGTTTATTCATAAGGCCGAATCTTCTTTGTGGGAATTAGGTCGAATATTTGAACCGAAAAGCAATTGGTCCAAACGATTTAGTATTGGCTGATTAGATCTATTTGCCAATTAGGCTAACTAGTTTAATTGGTTGACAATGAACTGCATTTTTTTTACCAATTGGCTTGGACCAATATTATGGGTTTAATTTGAGTGGTATGAATCAGTCCACCCACTTACCTGTCGGTTGGATTAAAGAATTGCAACCATGGAGCACTCATGGTCGATTCGAGTCGCGACCTATAGGAAAGTTCCTAAACTCTAGGTTTACCACATGTAATGCAATCTTTGGCTACCCTTGCCCAAATACACCTATATACCTCTTGGGCGTACCCAATCTGATGGTACATGGTGACTCTGTTTGATATACCGTATAGGTACGAGACTAGGGTTATAACTTTCGTAATTGGTATAACATATCTCAAGGAGACCAACCACGTACTAGTACTACGTTGGCAATCGGGACATGTGACTTTACAGCTTACAATAGGACAAAATCTCAAGTTGCTCCAATGTAGGTGCATCGATATGCCTTTCAGGGTCACCTGAACAAACAGTATTGATGCCCTATTTTTATATACCATAAAGATACGTGATCGGAGTTGTGATTTTAATGAATGATGTCGCTTCCCACAAGGAGATCAGGTCACACACTAGTATCTCGTTGGCTATAAAGGACATGCAAACGTGCAATATATCATAAATTAGACCTGCTAGTGGTGTGTGCAAATAAGGTGGGATGTGCCTCAGGCATTTTTTAGATAAATGGGCCTATGGGCCACATCACATCATTAAAAAATGGATATTAGAAAAACATAGTTATAAAACATAAATGTATTCATAACATCAATCAAGATCAATGCACGCACATCAAAGATATGTATTAATTAAGATCATGACATATCATATAAGCAATCAATCAAGATAGTGCAAAAAAGAACAAAGATGATCAATCAATTAGGATAGCACAAAATAATATCAATCATTGAGATAGGCACAAGAAAATTTTTTTATTTTTATTTTTATCTTTTTAATTTTTTTAAAATTGAATTATGTTTTATTAAACAAAATAAAAAAGACTTTATATATATGAGGGACATGCTTGGCAAACCTTGTGTAATTTTTAACACAAAATTCCCTTACTATATGAAGTTTGTTATCCTAAAAAATCCGTGAGTGAGAACATAATCTAACTTGACCAACTCATAAGGTTTCAAATTTTACTAAAGGTCATTAGGCCAACGTGGTTCATCGTATCAATAATCCAATATCATAACCTTTTTTATTTGAAGGAAAAAAGCTTGGATCTAAGAATAAAATTCAATTTTAAAACCTATAAACTTAGATCCAAGGTTTTGAAAATTAAATATTAAAAAAGTTTAGTGCCAAATAATTGTATTGAGAGAAATTTTTTTTCAAAGTACGAAAATTTTGTTTCTTAAACCATGTATTAGATGCCACACTACAATCTCAAAGACCGTTAGTAAGATATGAAATTTTACTAGGTTAGTAAGTTAATCTTATTCACTTGAAACACACAAATTATGTCATAAAAAATATTAACAAAACCTAGAGTGCAACGCATGTTAATGGAAAAAAAATATTTTTATGTAACAAGAAAACTGCTATTGCCAAATCAACTTTTACTAATGCCCCTTCACTTATTATATAAATGACTAAAATAATTGTACATAGTTGATGTAGCATTAGTAACGGTTGGTGTGGCAATAGAAACTCTCAAATAACACGGGAAGTTATTATTTCCTCAATAAGGGTGTAATAGAGAGGCTGCCATAGTATGTCTCTGTTATTTATTTATTTATTTATTTATTTTTAACATACTTTTGCTTTATTCTAAATACCACCATTCTATCCTCATCTCATTATTATTTTTTTTTAATTTTAAATTATTTTGAGTCATCAAAGGTGACCTTCGATTGGACCATAAAAAAACTTTTAAGAATGAAATGCCCAAAAACTATAAAATCAATCAAACAATTCACCAATATGCCAAAAATAAATAAATAATAATAGTAATAATAATAATAATAAAAAAAAACTAGGCCAATTTTACCATACACTAATATTTGGGATTTTCAAGTTTGATCTTCAAATTTTCTCCAATGGAATCACCACTGAAACACACTCTATCCTCGGGTGCGGATCAACTTTTTCTTTTTTAGGAGTCGCCACCTATTTTTATGGTCTAGGAACCACTAATGACTCTAAACGGATAAAAAATACTAAATTACAAATAGATTTTGAGTACAGGAATCAGGTTATGAGATTGGAAGGTATTAGGCACCAATCTCACGCGGCGAAAGTCAATCTCTACTCTTCTTAAATATTTAAATTAGAAAAAATGGCTAAAATTTAAAATAAAAATAAAATAAAAAATTACATTTTCTTTACCTGAGTGATTGTGACTGTCGGTTCCCTCAGAAGCTGGCGGTGAGTGTTCTTCGTTTGAATCTTCTCGTTTTATCTTTATTTTTAGATCTGCTTCTAATCTTCAAAATGAGACATTCTTCTTCTAGTTTTAAATATTTTTTTTGACTTTTGTGCTACTTTTTAGGATTTCTGGATGTTTTTAAGTTGAAAATTAGGGCTTGGGGGGTTAGGTATTGGCTTGAAGCTCCAGATTTTAGGTTTTAAAAAGATTTTGGAGAGTTTTTGATGGTGGTTTTCTAGGGTTTCTTAAGACCTACGAAATTAGGTAGTAGAGGCCCCTTTTGAAAGAACTTTGTTGATAAGATTAGGGATTGATTAGGTCTCTTAGAGATAAGGTCTATCTTTAAGTAATTTGTTAAATGGTTTAGATAAGATTTTAATTAGTTTCAATTAGGTTTTATTTTTTGACTTACGTAGAATGAGAATTTTGAAATTTGAGAGAACCCCCAGTGAGGGTTCTTTATTAAATTATTCTGAATTCTTTTGGACCCCTAATGGAGGGTTCTTTATTAAATATTAGGTGGGTCTTACTTGAATAAATGGGTTGCCACTTGAAATTTGGCCCATGGGTTTTATTAATTGAATTTATTTGTTCAAAAATTTTAATTTGATTTATTAAAATTTCACTTTACATTAATTAATATTTTTATTATTAATTTCTGATCTTCGAGTTTTAGGATTTAAAAATTATCGTTTTTCCCTCGAAGACGATTTTTGAGTTGGAATGTCTTTTTTGATATTTTAGAATGTTTCAAAATCAATTTTTCGTAAGGAATTCAATGAGAATATTGGTTTGTGTCACTTATGGATTTTTGGTGTGAAATGATCGTGGATCTTATGAGGGGTATTTTGATAATTTTGTGAAAATTGGTGAAATAGTTTATTATTTTATGTCTTTGAAAGGATTTCTCTAAGCGTAACATAGCCTCTAAGGATGTTCTGGTGTCAGGGGTATTTTTGTAATTTGATTATTTTTAAATTATTTTTCTCGTAAAACGTTTATTATTTTAAAATGATGATTCTATGTTTTGGGTCATATTTTCCTAGCATAGTGTGATTTTTAAAGTTTATTTGCTTGAAATATCTAATTTGAGCTTAGGATACACATCTAATAACAAATAAAAACTTTAGAATATTCATCCATCATTGGGAATCGTTGCGATCAAGTTGATGAATTTGTTAATTAGGCGAGTACAAAAATGAGGTGTTTACACGGGCGTTCTCATACTAATTGTCATATGATGTTTCCTTAGAGGAGAAGACGTCTCTTCCCTTGGTGGTACCGGCATTTTCCCTATTTATACTTTGTTTGGCAACTTTGTTAGGTGTGGCAAATCTAGTAGCACCTTTCACAACTGGGAGACATAAAGCTTAGGCGGCAAGCTAAGGAAAGTTTTAATTTTGGCAAGGGTCTGCATCCAGAAATTTTGAGTTGGGGAACTTACAAAACAATGCCTCCCCACATCGGGGAAATGAAATAAAGGTAATGCGAGAGAATCTCTAAACGAATCCACAAATGGAATAAAGGTAACGTGAGAGAATCTCTAGAATAAAGACAACATAGTGGGATAACGTTGAAGAGGTTGATATCTTTTTCGATAGAGCACTTGGAGGATCCTGATTGAATCCACATTGTCATGCACACTTGTCTAGATTATAGGGTTCAATTGCCCATTAGCCACCAAAGAATGACAGCACATATCCAGAGGAAGTGCTATGCAAAAAAAAGGCTAACTGACCTTCCTAAAGCCTTGGCCACTACAAAATGGATAGGTTCGTACCCAAGTCACTTGCGAAAGTGCTAATCTTCCCAATGCCCTCAAGTTGGGGGGGGGGGGGAATAGAGGCGAAACTAGATCTTGGACAATGGGCAATGATGATAGCTAGGGTGATAGTGGTCTTTGGCCCACACCATCTCCATGCCCTTGGCATCACTGATTCTTGGTCTTCGCTTGCAACGGAGCCATCCTTGAGAATGGAGCCCACCTTTGAGATTTCCCAAACCTTATTAGTGGCGGCGTAGACAACGGAAAATACTCCTAAACCCACATTTGTAAGAAATTCACAGGCAAGTAGGTTTATATAGAGCAAGCACCATTTGAAAAATTAAGATCATTTGCCAACAACGATAGATGGCGATAAAGGTTGCCCAAGAAAACGCAATCCATGGGAAATCTTGATCGCCATCGAAAATAAAAACTTTTGGACATTTTCGTGGGGGAACATTTGATGATGTGGCAGGATAACCAATATTCCACCAAACCGGTGAGGTGACACTTCTCATGCCACCTATGGCCCTCTTCAAAGCTTGAATGTGTACCCCAAAAATATCGTACTCAATTAACGAAGTTGGCACGTTTGGATTTCTCATTTTTCGTGTGAGTGCTTGCATTGAGATGAAGATTGCGACGGGCGACGGGAGATGGCCTGGGGCCAAATTGAGTAAGAAAAACACATCCTCAAGGGTTATCGTAATCTTCCCCAAGAACAAATGAAGGTATTGGTCGACTTGCACCATCTCGACGCTAAGCACATTATCCCCGGCACATCTTTCTAGATTTTCAACTTGGTGGAAATACATAAGGCGTCGTAAACCCTTGTCGCCTTCAAGTGAGACACCATGTATTCAGTAGCCAAGATGTGATGAACCCCATCGGCCCTATACTCAGAGGGGTCAGAATGAGAGGTTAGGGTTACGGGAAAGGATGCCATGTCCCTCTGTTGAAAGGGAAAGTATTTCGTGGAGTGCGGATCCACCCTCTTAGGGTGATCGGCAGCCTCATCGACAAAGATCCACTCATGGGCAGGTGGCAACTCCTCAAATGATAAGGCATCAGCTAACTACGTAAAGGAATCGTCGGGATGAGGGTAGTTACGCCCTAAGGTCATGTCGCTGGCAGCAACGGTCATGTTCTCCCTTATCATCCTAAGATCTTTGCCCTTGCACACCACCTTGCTTCTAGACGCCATGAGGTTTCTATCCTTTTAAGATAAAAGAAATAATAAGGAAGAAAGGGGATTTGAGTTGTGGGTCCGTGTGATAAGAAATGCATTCTAAGCCTCATGTTGTGTTTGCATTTGATGGTGGTCATGTGGACCACTACGATGACGTCATTGTCAATAGAAACGAAGACGCAGGGCTTTGAATGAACGGTTGAGATAATCAAGCCTCGGGATCCACATTAAACTAATAGGTATAGTTCCAAACAAAGTGGGCATGCACTACATAGGTCAATAAAGACGCCATTAAGAATGCTTGATAGAGAACGGGGATGCCATATCCTTATCAACCAGGGGGCTAAATGTAGACGACGTAATTTTAGGGCATGACGTGGAAGTGCCACATCAACCTCTGAGGGCCAAGCTGGGCGTCCTCATGGGATTAGCACATGGAAGAGGAGTCAGGTGGGACGTCTAGGAAGGATAGACAAGAAGGCAAGAAAGACGTGAAATGCTCCCATAGGGAGGAATTGATGGACACATATAGGCTTGGGATAAGCTATGCGTTTCGAAAGAGAACTCGTGAAGCAATAAATACCCTAGCTACAATTATTCAAGGCAAAATATTCAAAGAAGATTTTTTAAACTTTATTGATTGTAACAAAAGTGATCCTAATCCAGTAAAATAAGAATAATGCTGAAGTGACCTCAAGATTAGATCTAACATGGCACACCCTAACATGAAAGTGTATGGAATCATAGATGTTTTTCCTCAAGATATGAGTGAAAAAGCATCCATGGTTACTATCCACTTTCATGTCAAGATGTGTGATATAAGGTCCAATCTTGAGCTCACTCCAGCAAGGTTCATGTATTATAAGATGATGTGCTCAAATAAACTTGGTTTTTCATTTACAATTACATTATTAAATATTTCTAACATCTAATGATATAAAATTTTATATAATTTATCTGATAATCATATGATAGTTCATGTGCAACATTTTACCAGTATAATATAAATGTAAAAAAAAATTAATGTATAGTTTTGATCTCCATTTTTGTGGCTTAAAATTTCTAGTATTTAAGCTTACAGGGTATATCTTTGGATCTCATCTCATGAATGATTCAATCGTGGAGATGGCTATGTGAAAATTGGAACAAAAAATTTGTCATATTGGTTGGGCCACGGTCGATTCCTAGTCTATCGGACTAATTTACATATATTAGTTGAAAAATCAATAATAAGAATCGATTTTCTTTATTTAAGTTGCACTAATTTACTAACATGCAACTCCTTTAATATACCCACCCATAGAAGTTGAAGATTTATTGGTCAGAACATCTTAATAAGTTTTCCATTTATATTGATTAATTCTATAACAAAAACACTTGCATTACACTTTACAAAGGAATCTAGATTCCTCTAATTCTGCATACACACATTGAACCGTGTTGATCATAACAATAGACTTATTGGCATTTCAAAAGGTTCAGCAAATTTTGCTTCTTTTGTGTCCTCTAAATAATCAATCAAACACAAGTCAATAAAGAGAAATCCTCTTCAAAAACCAGGAAGACCCTCAGTCCAATAGTCTCCCAAGTTGCTTAAATATATATATAATATATATATATATATATATAATCACTATGCAAATAATTCATAGATTTTATGAAAAATAGAAGGAAATTTTTATCACTCTGTGATTGGGTACTTGAACACCACATCTTTCCCAGAAAGCTTCCTGTTAACTCCAGCAAAGATCTCTAACTTGTATTCAGTGTTGTTTCGCTCCTTAGGATCCAAAAACACCTGTAACAAGTAAGAAACCAAACCCCAGATTAAGAATGGAAAAGAAACTATCCTAGAGAACTGTAGAAAAATAAATAGTTCAAGAAGAAAAAAAAGCTTCGATTGCAATTATCTTAATTCACCTTGATAATTTTGGACCCATCAAGATGGTACTTGATACGCTTCCCAACAATCTCAGCAGGATACACAACATCCTCCATCATGGCATCATACACCGCAGTGAGTGTGCGGCTGCGGGGCCATTGAACAGTAGAACCTTTTTTTGGTGTCTTCAATATCCTTTGGATCGCAATTAGGATTACATCCTATGAAACGATACACAAATGAGCAAACAACAACACCCTATAATGAATTGGTACAATAGCTTATGAATAGTATGGAAAGAAGTCTTATGGATCATTCAATGACTCCTCCAACGCCAAATTCTATGAAATCAACTGATTACATCTTGAAAATGATTGGGAAAATAACAAAAGTAAAACAATAACTTAGAAGAGTTAAAACCCAAGCTGCAAAAGGAGTGAACTCCATATATATCAAAAACTTGCCAGACTCAACATTTGGTGCTCAACTCAAACATTAAACTCAATTTTATTCAAAAAAATAGGGTAGATTTCCCTATGTTTAATTATATATTAATTAAATTAAAGGATTTGCAGTATAATTGCTTTTATCTACATAAAATCTTATCAGGTTGAATGGGCAAAAATAGGATAATCTTTAGATCATTGCATGTACTAAGATAGGTAAATCTTACCTACATGCCCTTAAATGTGAAGCATTTATAGGACCATTGCAATATATTATTTAACCAAAAAGAGTGGTAAATTCACTCTAATTAGGAGTACCTTAGCCAGCATACCAATTTACCATTTGTCGTTGTTCTTAGTCCCAAAAGGGGTTGAAGCGAGATTGAAAAAATTGATTAGGGACTTCTTGTGACATGACAGGGTAGCAAGAAGATTCATCTTGTGAAATGGAAGGTGGTTTGCGTGCCAAAGAAAGATGGGGGGTTGGGTATCAAAGGTTTTAGAGTGGCTAATAAGGCCCTACTGGGTAAGTGGTTGTGGAACTTTGTGATCAGTGTCTCAAAACACTGATTTAACCGTACTTTTTCCAGTCATTTATCTCGATTTTCAGCCATATTTTATTAGATTAGGTGAATAATTGTGTTAAGCCTCAATTTATCACATCGTATGTTCTATCATGCTAATTAGGCTTAATTGCATAAATTATTGCATTTATCGGAAGACTAATTACGTATGTTCATTATACAGTTCAAATATCAAATATCAAGTGTAAACACCCTATTTTTGCAGTCACCTGATTAATCAACTCGTTAACTTGATCGCGACCATTTCCAATGATGGATGATTATTCCAATGCTTTATTTGTTATTAGATATGTTTCAGAAATTCAGATGAGGTATCTAAAACTAACAAAACTGTACAAACCACGCTACACTAGGAAAATATAACTTCAAAACATAGAAATCATCATTTTTCAGACAAAAAGAAGCTTTACGATAAAAATTACTACAAAATGACCAAATAACCAAATAACCAAAATACCCCTAACCTCAAAACATCCCTAGAGCCTACATTATGCTTAGAAAAATCCTTTCAAACACATAAAACAACAAATTGAAACCAAATGAACCATTTCGCCAATTTTCACCAAATTTGAAAAAATTACGAAAATACCCCTCATAAAGTTCATGATCATTTCGCATAAAAAATTTCATAAATGACACAAACTAATATTCCCATTGAATTCCTTATGAAAAATTGATTCCAAAACATCTTGGAACATTGAAAAACGACTTAAAACGCAAAAGATCCTCTCCGAGGGTAAAACGATAATTTTACAATTTTAATAATTAAGAATTCTGAAATTAATAATTAAAAAATTAATTAATGTAAAGTGAAATCTTAATTAAAATTAAATTCAATCAAATAAGACTTAAGTTAAAATCCTAAAATCTAGTCAATCAAGTAAGACTTATGTCAAAATCCTAAAATCTAGTTAATCAAGTGAGACTTAAGTCAAAACCCTAATCAATCTAATAAGATCAAAGTCAAACCTGAATGCTAATAGAATTCTAATGAAACTCTAAAACTATCTAAAAGAATTCTAATTAAACCCTAACCCTAATAGAATTCTAATTAAACTCTAAAACTATCTAAAAGAAACGTAATTAAACTCTAAAACTATCTAAAAGAATTCTAATTAAACTCTAAAACTATCTAAAAGAAACATAATCTAACTCTAACTCTATCTAAAAAGTTCTTAAAAAAATTTATAAATAGGGGTCTCTACAACCTATTTTCGTATCCAAGAGAAGACCCGAGAAAAAGTAGGTCAAGGAGGCTCCCTAACTTTCCCAAAACCCTGATTTTGAAGCCCTAACTCCTTACCTATCATTCAACCCCCAAATTTTGTTCAAAAAACACCCAAAACCCTTTCCCAAACACCTAGAAATCCATAAAAAAAATCAGAAAACTCATAGATCTAAGAAGAAGATACCTCAACTTAGAGATCTGAAATCAGATCTAGTGACGGGTGAATAACAAGGAAATACATACAAGAATACTCTCCGTCAGTGCTGAGGAAATCGTTGTAATCCGCAAGGTAACTTATTTTTTTTATTTGTTGTATTTGATTTATTTTGCAATGCAATTATTTTTGAGAATTAGTAGAGACCGATGCTTGTCGGGCGGGGTTGGTACCTAACACCTCCAACCCTGTAACGTGAACCCCGGACTCAGTATTTTCTTAAGTAGGTTATTTGTTTTTATCCGTTTTGAGTCGATGTTCAGTTCTTAGACCGTAATAACTAGGTGGCGATTCCCAAACCTCAAAAGTCAAAAGCAGATCCGCGCACCACGCGGATCGAGGGCGCTTTCAGTGGCGACTCCACTGGTGATTATTGAGGATTAAACTTAAAAAGCCCCAAGTATGAGAACATTTCCAAATCGACCTAGTTATTTATTTATTTATTTAGTTTGGTTTATTTTATTTATTTATTTATTTATTTTTATCTTTTCGTGGCTTGATTGTAGATTGTTTATTTGAATTTTTAATATTGTATTTTTGTTTTTGATTCAATTAAGGTCAATTTTTGATGACCCTAAATAATGAAAGATTCAAATTGACATAAATTGATGATGGAAGGATAGTGGTTGGGATGTGAGTTATGGATTTTTTTTTAACAAAAAATTTTTTTTGGATGATTTTTTAGCACATTACTAGGCATAGGTGGCCAGTTGTGAAAATAAATTATTTGTGAGTAATGTGGTAAGAAATAAAAAAATTATTTTTTAATGTTGTTTGTGATGAGGAGAGAATTCCAAGAAAAAAAATCGAAAAAAAAAATCATAAATTTTTTTAACATATGGTGTGCCATTAGCAAAAAAAATATTTTTTTATCTTTTATCTTCTTCTCCACTCATGCTGAAAAACAACAAATAGAGAGGACGTTTCTCTATCTCTCTTCCTCTTTCTTTCTCTCTCTCTCTCTCTTTCTCTCCATTAACAAACCAGCTAGAATATCTCAGATCTTGAACTTTCATGTAAAATAAGGATCATCTCTATTAATAAATGCATATCCTTACCTCGCACATAAGGGAAATCTGAAACAAGTTCCTTTTGATTATGTGCTTTTCCAACCGAATTCATGGGCTTTGGATCCAATCTCGAATCTTGCTACGAAAGCCTGTTGTTCGGACAGATCGATGCCGTGTACGCTGCTTTGGCTACGTTAGAGTTCAAGAATGTGTCCGTATAAATTTCTGAGACTGGTTGGCCAGCAAAAGCAGGTGAAGATGAAGCTAGCAGTAACATTTAATAAATAAAAAGGAGTTGTGTGTTTGTGTGTTGTGGCAGCAACGTTTAATAAACAAAAACAAAAACAAAAAAAACAAAAAAAACAAAAAAAAAGGTTGTGTGAGTGTGGTGCTGACAGCAACACATAATAAAAAAAAGGGTGCGTTGCATTCTTTGTCGACTTCTTTTGAATCTGATTCCTTTCATCTCAATCAGTCTCGAGGTCTCTTGTTCCCATTTTCACACCTTGGGTGTAGAAAAATAGTTTCATCATTATTTCACTGAAGGATATCTAAAGCCACCAGATATGTTTACTTTTAATAGCTGTGGTTGGTTGATTTGAACATAATCTAATAATTGCATGTGCATTTCAATTTTTTTTTAGCATAGATTTTGCTTAGATTTCTTAGTCAATTTTTTTTTTTTTTTTTGCATCATGATTAAATAGGCTGTTACTTAGTTTTTCATAAAAATTGCATTAGTTTTCTTACATGTTGATTTCTTGTCAAGAATTAATTTGATGCCATTCTTTTAGTTAATATTGCCTTAGTTTTGTTTAGATGTTTCTTGAAGTGATTCAAATGTTCATTTTCAGCGGTTTTAAAATTCATCAAGAATCATTCACAGATTGAATACGAAAAAAAAAATAGAGTTTTGAGTGTTGTGTTGTGTGTGCTGGCAGCGACACAATAAGAAAAAAAAAGTATTGTTTGTGACAGCATATATTAAAAAGCAATTCATTTTGGAGTTGGTTACAACAAACATTGGATGGGACCCGCTTGATCATTTTTTAAGATTAGAACCTACAAATATGATTTTTGAACCTTTACAATACCATGGGTCCCACCCCAAACTTTGGGAATCACATTCGTTAGTAAGGATTTTTCATCACAACGGTATAAGTCTAAATCAATATGATTTTACTTTTACTATGGGTCGAGCCAATGTCATCAATTCAATGAATTTTGAAAGAAAAAAAGAGAATTTCTTTTCTTAAAAAAAAATTCAATTTGTTAAAAAAAAAAAAAAAAAAAAAAAGTCATCACTCCCTATCTCCACCACTATCATTCTATCTTCAATTCAATTTTCGTTGAAATCTCGATTTATTTTGGGTCAACCATAGCGATCCTCGATTGGACCATATAAAAAAAAATTCTTTTTGGCTTAGACTAAAAATTGTGTATTTGCTTCAATATTAGCCCGGATTATTAGTCTTTGTGTTGATTGCCTATCTAACATGCCATGATCTTGATATATGAGATGTGATTGCCTTGATCTCAATTTTGATGCGATGGGTTTTGTATTATGTTGATTAATATTCCTATAATACCCATACTGTGATGATATGATTAGGCCTATGGACCCATTGGTTTGAAAAGGCCCCGGGCACACCCTACCCTGTATTGCACACACCACAAGCACGTTTATTGTTTTGCACGCTTGCATGTCCCAATATAACTAACGTGGCACCTATACGTGGCTCGGTCTCTTCGGAGATGCGATGTTATTCATGAAAACCACAACTCCAATCACGTACCTTAGGGTATATAAAACTGGGGCATCAGTACCGTCTGATCAGGTTACTCTAAAAGGTATATCGATGCACCTAGGCTGGAGTGACCTGAGCCTTTGACCTATTGTGAGCCACAAGGTCACATGTCTCGTTTGCCAACGTAGTACTAGTACGTGGTCGGTCCCCTTGTGGGATGCCAAACCATTTATGAAAGCTACAACTCTTGACTCGTATCCATAGGTATATCAAAGATGATCCAAGTACATCAGTTGCACATTTTGATCAAAACCAGTGCCTAAGCAAGATCCTGCTCTGATGTACTACGGTACTAGGAAGATAGACTACGTCAATTCTAGAAAAGAGGTGATTTAAGAGTACCTTTGCTCAAGCATCGCGCACCACTTCTGATCTGAGGATTAAACTGACTGCTTTTGACTTCAGAGAAGTGGGTTGAAGTGTTAGATTATCACCTATACGGTATATCAAACCAAGTCACCACGTATCGTCTGATTGAGTACGCTCGAAAGGCATATAGGTTGACTTGGGCAAGGGTGGCCAGATAAATTGCATTGCACGTAGTAAACCTAAAGTCTAGGAACCTTCCTATAGGTCACGACCCGAATTGGCTACGGGTATTCGCGAGTTGCTCTAATCAATCCAACCAATATGTAAATGGGTGGACCGATCCAGACCGTTCAAACTAGACCCGCAATATCTATCCAACCCAATGTGTGAAATGTAAGTCAATTGGCCTTATCGACAAATAGATCAAACTGATCAACATCAAACCTGTTGGACTAATTGATTTTACTTTCAAAGATTCAAACCACTTTATACCAAATAGATGTGATCCTAGGGTCAAAATTATTTCGTCTGATCAAAGGTTCTATCCCAATCAAGGACAAACCCGTGACTAACCTTTTTCACCTTCCTGGTCACTATAGACTTATAGTGTAATTGGATTTAGTGTTTCCCACCGAACTTGAGCTAATCTCAAAATTTTAGTCATGTGATTAAGAATCAAACTTTCAGAATCAATGGTTAATCTTGGTGTATTTCCACTCAGGTGATAATTGGTCTCAAATGTTTTAAACCTCCATCTGTACTACTTGGGGTCCGTGAAAAAAATCATCTTTCCAGAGTACCATTGTCAAGTAGTCAGTCTTTGCCACAAGAAGAAATGAGTATCATGGATGAAGCTGCGCTCCGTCAGATTTTAGAATCTTTTCAAGCACAGATTATTACTTCTATCTAAACACAAATTGAATCCCAAAAAATCGAAAAGAAAAAAAGATGAAGCTATAGAACCTCAGGCTGTGTTTGACCTCATCGAAGACCAAAAAGATAATGAATTACCTGTCGACACTATCTTAGCTCATCGAATAACTAAGGTTGAAACTACTTTGAAGAATATCAAAGACTCCGATGATCTTGCTCTTGGATTAGGGGCAATGACCTTGTTTCTCATGGTCCGTCTGTCAGAGAAGTTCACAATGCCAGATATGGAGAAGTTTGACGGGATTGGATGCCCTAGTATTCACTTGAAAGTATATGTCGGCATAATGCAATCTTAGGGTCTGAGTGAAGAACAAATGGCTCAACTTTTTCAAAAAACCCTTACAGGTCCTGTCCTACGCTGGTTAATGTCATTGGACTCATCTTGGGTAAGAACATGGCATGAATTGATGAAAGAGTTTATTGGTCGGTATTCCTTCAACACGGATATTGAGCTCACAATAATAGATTTAGAAACTACCAAACAGAAGCCTGGGGAAACCTTCACTAAATTCATTACTCGATGGGGAGCTAAAGTCGCTCAATTGTGGGACTGACCTCAAGAGAAGGAATAAGTCAAGATCATCCTTAGGAATCTCACTCCAAATTATGTTAAGTACTTGATACATCAATACTTTCCCACTTTTCAGTCCCTCCTTAAGGCTGGAAATCAAGTTGAGGATGCCTACTCTTCTAGACTTTTTGGTAACTCGTCTGAGTCAAAATCCAAACATTTCAAACCTAGTGTCAATTCCTTACAAGTGGCCAACACCTCTTTTGCACTATCTTTTCAAATCGCTCAGTCCTCACAAACTAAGTTGAGGAGACAATGTTCCAATCTTGGAATGTCCCTTAGTGTTGCTTATCAAAAATTAATGAAAAGGGGATTGTTGACACCATTGCAACCTAAGACTTTACCTAATCCCCTCCTTCCAAACTTGGACAATGGGCAATTTTGTGAATTTCATCAAATGCTCGGTCATGTTCTTGATAGGTGCATTACCTTCCGTCATGCTATCCAAGATCTTATTGAGCAAGAAAATGTCACCATACCCGCTCCTATTACTCCCAATGTTAAGATAAACCCTTTGCCTACCTTTCAAAATCAACCCCCTCCTACTCTGAACCTAATATCCATATCCAAATTCGAATCAGTTGACCCAGTTTCCTTCATTCATCCAATTGGTCCTAATAGTGCGTTCGCTCCATGCTAGAATGAGTTCAACTACCCTAAGGTAGTGGCAGAACTATAGAGCAGAGAAATTATTGAAGCAATAAATTGTTCAGCATTGACATGTTCAAATCAGAACATGAAGATGTAGTAAAAGCAGACAAGTTCAAGTCACACATCGAAGATATCCAAAGTGGCAGAGACCTTAGAATTGTGTCCTTCCATTCAGAATGATGTCCTTACTTTAAGTCTTCTTTTTTTAGCTTCAATTTTCTTTAGTCTTTAAATTCAGTTGGTTACTTTAGTTACGTTAGTTTTTTTCTTAATTTTGGACTTTAATCAAGTGTGTCAGTCTATGTTTTTTTATTTTCAATATATAAAGAAGTTTTTGATTATCATGCATGTAATAATGATGTGAACATAAAATCTAACATGAGGAATAACTCAAAGCTCACTAATCAAACTTGATAAATATGGGAGTTACAGAGTACACTTAAGAAGTACAAATCAGTACTACATTATCCTCAGGGGAACATGATAGAATAATAAACTTACTTGAGAAATTCAACAATGTTCCTTCATGGTTACATGAGAATATATTGATAGATTACACCCAAATAGATCAAGACATAAAGTCAAGGGTGATTTTCAAAATCAAAGATTGTCGGTTAAGAATCATGCAGTTGAAACCATCGACAAAGGTGTTAAGACGTACAAGTGGATCTGCCTATTTTTCACTCAAGAGAGGAGAGTTCTCATTCATAAAATAATTTCTCAAATTCTAGAAGAGTTGAATAGTCAAATACAGAAAACTCGATCATACTCGATTTCACTAAAAAAGACTGAAGAATAGTCATTCTCAAAAGAAGACTTTACTTGACAGAGCAATCCAGATACTGAGTTCCTAGAATCTTGACCAAATCGAATAGCATTTCACCAAAGGAGGCCTCTTTTGGTCAAACCATTTTCTTGCCTTACCAAGAAGAAGATAACTTTCTTTAGCCCCTCGTAGTCTTTTAAAAAATCAATAGCCTCGTCTTTCTAAACCACACCGACCAACCTTGGGAGGGAATTTTAGTATGAACTATGTTTTGACCTGATCCCAAAAAAAAAAGAAATATTTGGGGTACGTAGGCATCCTGAGAAGTTACTTCAGGCCCGATCATGCAAATAATATGTGTATTCTCTTAAGAGAAGTGTCAGGTAAAAGGAAAATCCCCTATTGAAAGGTTAAAAGAAAAGAATGCCAAACTAGGGGCATTAGAAAAAAGAATCAAAACAATTGATAAAAAGAAAAGAATGCCAAACTAGGGGTATTTAGAAAAAAATCAAAATAATTGACACAAAAGAGAGAATATAAAATAGGGGCATTTTGGGAAGTTGAGCCTTATATCTTTTCTTTCTATTAAGTCCTACTGAATGCTAATTGACTCGGTTAAGGTACAGGGAACCAATAAGTTGTCGAGTTGGTTATTAAAGATTATTAAGAAGAAAGAAAGCCCGCTAAGTCGAAAACTCAAAAGGACGACTTTGGCAAAAGTTAGCATAACTATAAAAAAAAAGCCTGCTAGGTTGAAAACCTGGAAAGGAGACCTAGGTAAAAATCAAGGCATCATCAGAAAAAGAAAAACAAAGCTTGCTAGGTTGAAAACCTGAAGAGGCGATCTAGGCAAAAATTAAGGCATCATCAAATGGGAGGAAAGGTCCTATCAAGAAGAAAAATTCAGAAGGAAGCTTGTGCAGAAACTAGGAAATGCAGAACCATTCAAACCACAACATTCATTTTTTAGTCAAGAGCTCACATCTGACGAAGATAATGTTGAAGTTGAAAAAATCAGAAGTCATCTTGAACATTGTAAGATCTTCAAGAGTATGTTTACTTGTTCAAGTATTCGCTAATGGAAGATGTAGAATCATCAACCACTTTGAAGAGAAAGATCTTCTATTATAATATTTATCAAGATTTTTTAAGTCCAGCTTAAGCATTTTTCAAAAGAAAAATGATCAATCCCTTATTGCACATATGATAATCTTAAGTCTTAAATTTAAGGGAATGTCTGTTCTTCTATCTGTCATACATCAGAGTCCTTATTTTTCAAGCGTAATCCATTCCATCAGTCTCGTAGTCAAGTTCCAGTTAAAGCCAACCTTGAAACTAGGCTTAATCAGATGATAAAAAGGAAAATCTTACTTAAAAGTCTGATGAAGTCCAATGGTAATTATGAATCCAGATGCATGATAAGCCAATAAAGGCCCGATCTTTCAAACTTTAAACTCGATTTTGAATCATAGAATGAATTAATAGGATTGTTTAAGTTCCTATAAATCTAAGCCTGAGAAACGTGGCTTAGTAAGTTCGAGTCTGAGAAACTAGACTCCAACTTTTTTTGAATCATAGAATGAATTAATAGGATTGTTTAGTTCCTATAAATCTGGGCCCGAGAAACGTGGCTTAGTAAGTTCGAGTCTAAGAAACTGGACTCCAAATTTTTTTTGAATCATAGAATGAATTAATAGGATTGTTTAAGTTCCTTAGCCCGAGAAACGTGGCTACAATAAGCTGGAGTTCGATAAACGAGACTCAAACTTTTTCGAACTCTAAAATAGAATTTCTGAAAGCGTCATCGATCTGCGGTGTAAGCGGATCCACTTGGGAGTCATCACCTAGTTATTGCGGTATAGGAACCGGACATCAACTCTAAACGGATAAAAACAACTAATCTACTTAAAAAATTACTGAGTTCGGGGATCACATTACAAGATTGGAAGGTGTTAGGCACTAATCCCGCCCGGCAAATGCCGGTCTCTACTAATTCCCAAATAAAAGACTACATTGCTAAAAAGACCTAACCGTTAAAAAAAAAGGAATGTATACCTTTACGAAGACAATGGTCTTGTTCCCTAAGATCTAGTAGAATAATTTTTCGTATAGCACCCCTTGCTTCGTTTTGTCACCGGATTCGTTTCGGATCTCCAAAACAAAGTATCTCCTTCTGAATTTTTCTAATTTTTTTTTATGGATTTCTGAGATGTTTTCGAAGGGTTTCTAGGTGTTTTTTGAGCTAAAATTGGGGTATGGATGTTAGATAAGGAGTTGGGACTTCAAAATCAAGGTTTATAGGAGGCTAGGGAAGCTTTTTGACTTACTTTTTCTAGGGTTTATTTTTCATATGAAAATAGGTTGTAAGGTCCCTTATTTATAGATTTTTTTGAGTGCTTATTTTGATAGAGTTAGTGTTTAATTATAATTCTTTAAGAGAGAGTTATTGTTTAATTATAATTATTTTAGGTAGAGTTATATTTTAATTAGAATTGTTTTAGGTAGAGTTATATTTTAATTAGAATTGTTTTAAATAGAGTTATTATTTAATTAGAATTCTATTAGGGTTCTGACTTTTAGTCTCACTTGATTGACTTTAATCTTACTTGATTGACTCTAAGATTGACTTTAAGATTTTGACTTTAGTCTTATTTGATTGACTTTAAGATTTTGACTTTAGTCTTACTTGATTGACTTTAATTTTAATTAGGATTTCACTTTACATTAATTATTATTTTAATTATTAATTTTAGAATTTTTAATTATTAAAATTGTAAAATTACGATTTTACCCTCGGAGAGGACTTTTTACGTTTTAAGTCGATTTTGATGGGACTATTGATTTGTGTCATTTATGAAATTTTTTGTGCGAAATGGTCATGAACTTTATGAGGGGCATTTTCATAATTTTGTCGAATTTTGTGAAAATTGATAAAATAGTTTATTTGGTTTCGATTAATTATTTTATGTGTTTGAAAGGGTTTTCCTAAGCGTAATGTAGGCTTTATAGATGTTTTGAAGTTAGGGGTATTTTAGTAATTTGATCATTTTTTTAGTGATTTTTATGGTAAAACTTCTTTTTGTCTGCAAGATGATGATTTCTTTGTTTTTGGAGTTATATTTTCCTAGCGTAGCGTGATTTCTAAGATTTTTTTAGTTTGAGATACCTTATCCGAATTTCTGAAATATATCTGGTAAAAAACGGAACATTGGAATAAACATCCATCATCGGGAACGTTGCGATCAGGTTGACGAGTTGCTTAATCAAGCAAGTGCAAAAATGGGGTGTCTACAGATGCCCCTATTTGGCAGAGGGTTGAAGCAAATTAGATAGCAAATCTATTTGGGTAGATAGTGCAATATCCGAATGCCAAAGCTAGTGACAGTTCATTTTACAGCCTGATTTAGCAATTCATCAGGATGTTTGGATCCTTGAAGATAAAACTTCCCCGAACTAGAAGGTTGTCAGGTCCTTGAGAGCGAACTCTCACTGACAGTGTTAGATCCTTGAATTTTAGAAAATTCTCCTTGATTAATGTGTGAAATGTGCACGTGTGTGCACTTAAAATCTAAGATAAATTTCAAATAGTTTAAGTGAGAATTGGGTAGAATCTGAGCATAAGGTGAGCATAAACTGGGCATAAACTGAGCATAATTTGAGCATAAATTGAGTATAAACTAACCATAATTTCGAGAAATCCTCGGCGGTATCTGAGCATAATTCCGAGAAAACCCTCAGCGGTAACTGAGCATAATTCCGAGAAACCCTCGGTGGTAACTGAGCATAATTCCGAGAAATCCTCGGTAGTATCTGAGCATAATTTCGAGAAAACCCTCGGCGGTAACTGGGCATAATTCCTAGAAAACCCCCGACAGTAACTGAGTATAATTTCGAGAAAACCCTCGGCGGTATCTGAGCATAATTCTGAGAAAATCCTCGGCGGTAACTGAGTATAATTCCGAGAAACCCTCGGCGGTATCTAAGCATAATTTCGAGAAAACCCTCGGTGGTAACTGAGCATAATTCTAAGAAACCCTCGGTGGTATCTGAGCATAATTCCGAGAAAACCCTCGACGGCAACTGAGCATAATTCCGAGAAAACCCTCGGTAGTATCTGTGCATAATTCCGAGAAAACCCTCTGTATAGCTGAGCATAATTCCTAGAATACCCTCGGCGGTAACTGAGCATAATTTCGAGAAACCCTCGGCGGTATCTGACTGAGTAAAGCTGAGAATGAAGGAATAAATCTGGAAAATAACGATTAAAAATGAATCTGGAAAAGAGTGATTGAATATAGGAATGAATAGATCTGAAAAAGAATAAATGCCATATCTCCTATTCTAGGTGAAAGGGTTATGAGTTAATTCCTGGGCACAATCAAATGTGAGATCCGAAATGCTTTTGTTTGAACCTGAAGTTTTTTCAAAATTTTATGAATTTTAACTTTTTTTTAACGTCATGAGTTTTAAAAAAAAATGCTATCATGAGGGTAATCTTAAATTAGGGGTTCCCATTATCTTTTAGGATTAACATTGCTCAAAAATAAAATGCCCCAGTTTGACAAGAAACATAGCGTTGAAGACAATTGAACACATCATGTAAAAATTAAAAAAATGCCCCTAGTATAAGGGGGAAACTACATATTTAGAGGAAAAAGAAAATGACCCTTGTATGAAGGTTTGAAATATTTGATTACCACAAGCGCAATAAAGATCCAACTTTTAATTTTGATTAATTTTATTGAAGATTTTGAGTCAGGCTTAAGAGAACAAAATATTTCCTTTTGAGACTCATCATAGAATTCACCCTTCTCCCCTTGGTTCACTTGGGGAAGTAAAAAATTTTAGATTGATCGTAGACAAGATACTTGTGGCTTCTGAGTCTTTGCCCAGTTTAAGCTAAGTGTTAAACTTGATTATTCAGACTTCTGATGTTTCAACTTGAACCGCCTTTTAGCTCTTCGACTCTATGGAGATTTTCTTCTATTTTTCTTTGTTGCTCTAACTTTTGCCTAGATTGTCCTTTCAGATTTTCAAACTAGTGAGCATGCTAGCGAACTTTTCTTTTTTTCTTTGCTCTAATTGTTGCCAAGACCGTCCTTTCGGATTTTCAACCTTACGAGCTTACCTTAATTTTTACCTAAGTCACCCTTTTCAGATTTTCAACCTAGCAGATATTTTTTTTTTACTTTAATTATTGCCAAGACCGTCCTTCCGGATTTTCAACCTTACGAGCTTGCTTTAATTTTTTCCTAAGTCGCCTTTTCGGGTTTTCAACATAGTAGGCCCCATTTTTCTTTTTCTTCCCTTTTTTGAACTTCTGGAATTACTACCTGATCATGATTTACTACCTTCCTTGAATATTTCACACGGTACTTAGGAGTACTTTTATAGGTAGACTTAGGACTGGGTATAAAAAGAAAAAGAATTTTAAGGCTCAAAAATCCGAATGCTCCTTGTGTGGTATTTTTCTCTTTTTCTTTGAATTTTCTTCCCCATTTTGGATGATATTTCTTTTTCTCTTGAATTTTTTCTTTTTAGATATTTTCTTTGTCGGAGAATTTATTTTTTTTATTTTGATGTGGTCGGGCCTGAAGTAACTTCTCAGGTTGTCTACGTACCCCAGAAGTTTGGGATCAGACCAAGACGTAGTTCTAATTCTTCCTTCCCCTAGGTTAGGTGACCGGGCTGAAAAATAAAAAGGCATAATTTTTATTTTTTTATTTTTGAAAAGGCTGCAAAGGAGTTGAGAAAGGATATATTGAACTGGGTAATAGGAGAATTGATTCGGTCAAAGATGGCCTTCTTAAATGTAGTACCGTTTAATTTGGTCAAGGTTGGTTGGTTATGGTAATTCGATTCCATCATAATCTTGAAGTCTGACAGCTTTTCCTGAAAATATTTCCTTGATGATGAACGGACGTCCCCAATTTGGTTTGAACTTCCCTCTAGGGTCAAAGATAGGTGCTCGATTTTCTTTGAGTACAAAATCTCCGACTTGTAAGTGATGGGCCTTGACTTTTTTGTCAAACGCACGGGTAACTCTTCTTTGATAAGCTTGTACGTGGTACAAAGCTCTTAGTCGTTCCTACCGTTGACGAACCCAATCTACTTCTGACAACTGACTTTCCAACAAGACCCTGAGAGACGAAATTTCCATTTCAACTGGAAAGACTGCTTACATGTCATACACTAAGGAGTAGGGAGTAGCTCTAGTAGAGGATCGAATTAAAGTTCGATATGCCCATAGTGCAAATGGTAATTTTTTGACCAATCTTGATGTGATTGACACATTTTCCTGATGATTGTCTTTAGATTCTTATTAGTTGCTTCGACTGCTCCATTGGTCTGAGGGCGGTAAGGAGATGATTTGTGGTGTGAGAATTTGAATTTTGAACACAATGTAATAATCTCAGCTTTGAAGTGTGACTCGTTATCAGAAATCGGTTCCAAATGTACCCCGTATCGACTGATGATGTTCGTTTGGATAAACTTTACAACTTGAGATGCTGTGAGAATAGCCTAAGAGGTAGCTTCGACCCACTTTGTAAATTAATCGATAGCAACTAGAATGTATTCATGCCCGTTTGATGCCTTAGGCGATATTTTACCAATAATGTCAATTCCCAAAACTGAGAATGGCCACGGTGAAGTCAGACCAACTAATTGAGAAGGTGGCATATGTATGAGGTTTGTATGTATTTGGCATTTGTGACACGTCTTGACCATGTGATGACAATCTGTTTTCATCGTGGGTCAGTAGTACCCTTGTCTCATAATTTTCTTAGCTAACATTTTCCCACTCAAGTAAGGGCCACATTCTCCTAAATGTAGTTCAACCATTATCTTTTCAACTTGATCTTCACCAATACATGATAAATGAATCCCATCATAAGACTTTTTGTATAAACTTCCTGCGCATTGGATGAATTGAGATGCTAATCTTAGTAGGGTTTTATAGACACCTCAATTTGAACGAGCCACTACTCGAAAGGGCCCAAAAATACAAATTTTCCAAATAAATGGGCCAACGGGCTTCAGGGGCCCAAGTCATTGAAAAGTGGCATTTTGATCGAACTAAGGCCCCTAAGACCTCCTAATGGTTTGGGAGGCCCATCAAGAAGACTCGGCCAACCCTCCGCTTTCCCAATATTCACCGTTCCGCTCCCAAAACAAAAAATGCTAAATTTTTTATAAAGTTCACCAACGGGCCTAAAAAACCCGATTTGCCAACACGTGGCATTTTTGGATCAAACTAATATTTTCAAAAACTCAAAAAATAAAAAAAATAAAAAAATGAGACTTGGGACACCTATCATTTCCTTTACCCTCACCGCTCCATTGCTGAAACAAAAAATAGTCTAAGCCCATTTAGGGCCCACTAACCTTCATCTTTCTAAAATCAATCCCTCACCTTACCCCTTAACCTAAACCTAACTCCACATAACCTAAACTCCAAAATATCTCCAACATACCCAACCCTACCCTAAAACAAAAAATACCTACCCCATCTCAAAATACGTACAACACAACCTTCCTAAACCCAAGCCCAATGCCCCTAAGCCCAAACCCATATCCAATTCACATCTAACCCAAATCCTAACCCACAAACCACTACCCACATCAATCAATCACCATCTTTATAATCAAATATGACACATGTTATCACCCCATCTCACCTCCCTCATCCAACTACCTATCCCATTAATTTTTCTTAAATCTCATCTACCCACACATCAACCCATCACCTTTTCTCCAAAAAATCACATTTACCCACACCCCTAACCTATACCTCCCCTAATCTACTTACATCAACCCATCACATTTTCTTAAAAAAAATCTAATCTACCCACACCTCTAACCTATACCTCCCCCTAATCTACCCTCATCATTCCCTACAAAACCCACATCTACAATCTAAACCCACACCCCTCCTCTCAAATCAAACACTCATCCTCTTCCATTAACCCATCTCAACCCTTCATCTCCACCCATTTTGACACATGGCATCATCTCCCACACCCTCCCAAAATATCATCAACCACCTTCTTACACAACCCTTCTTTTAATTAAAAACCCATCCACTCAACTCACTTCGCCAATTAATTACTCTCTTTCACAATCCCATCCTCTCAACCACTCTCATTTATTTTATTCCATCTAATACTCAACCCAAATGGGTTGAAAGATCCAACCCATTTGAGTTGTAAAACAACCCATTTACCCTTTTTACACAAATACCCTTCAATCATCTCTAATTTACCCCCACCTTTCTCTTAAACCCTACATCATTCTACCATTTCTCTTCATTTTACCCCATTATATCCCTAAAATAACCCCTCAACATTTATAAATACCCTCCTCCTATTCCCAAAAATGGCCCCCCCACTCTCACGAAGAAAAATCTTACAAATCCTTTCTCATTAATCCTCCCCAAGTCTCACAAAAAAAAATCACATACTACACTCATCTCTCTCATCATCTATTCTCTAGTCCTTCAATCATACAAGAGTTGTATTTTCTTAAATCACTAAGGACTCAAGAAGATTCAAAGAAGAAGAAGAAAAGAAGATTGAAGATATAAAGGCGGTGCAACAAAAATAATCTCCTTCTCTTTTACACCCTCTCTTCCTCGCTCTCCTATTATCCCCTCTCCTCTTCACTTTGTTCCAATGGATTTAGGATGAATGGACCCCAAGGCAAATGATTAATTATGATCATCTCCTTCAATGAGATGATCTTATGATCGAGCTGAAAGTAAGTCCCTACTTAGGGTACAAATGCACACACGTGGCACTTTGTTTTTATTCTTGTATTTTCAATCAAAGGATCGAGTTGAGTTGAGGTTACCGCACTTGGTGGGAGAAAAAGGTGCCTAACACCTTCCCTTTTCTCCATCCGAGCCGCTTATCCCGAATCTCCATATTTGATTCGTACCTTATCCATCGAGAGTCACTAAATGCCAAAATGTCACTTTTTCAAAAAAATACAAATCGGGTGGCCATTCACACCTACTTACAATATGAATGGTGGTGACTCCTAACCTTAGTAGATGTGGTTATCGTAATGACGAAATCACGTATCTACAGCTTGGCGACTCCACTAGGGAGTAAAGGCTCTACCCTCGTGTAAACTCGGTTATTTTGAAAAAAAAATTTCAAAATATTCTTATTCGCAAGCTAACATTATTTGGTTTATTTGTTGTATTTATTTTTTAGGTAGGTATTTTTTTTTATTTAATCCTTTGACTGAAAAAAAAACAAAAAAAAAATGAGAAAAAAATCAGTTTTTTACTTTATTTATCCGATTATATGTCTTTTAAACAAGCATATCATGAAAAAAATGAAAAAAATTTCTTTTTTTTTTGGCCCAAGCCAAAAACCAGAGGCAGTGTGCCTCAAAATGAGTAAAAAACAAACAAAAAAATAAAAAATAAAAAATAAAAAATAAAAAAAATCATTTTTTTTTTTTTTTTCCGAATGGACAGTTGAATTTAAACTGATTGTAACTTTCTCGTCTGATCTCCGATTAACTATTAGTGCATATTGATTTGGAGTAGAACAAAATTTTTCAAATGTGACAAAAGTCAACAAGATTTTGTTTAAGTCAGAATCGGTTTTTGAGCCCGTTTACTATCGTTTATGCTAGCATTTCTGTTTGACGTCTTGTTGGGATACAAAATGAGTAGAAGAAAAAAAGCATAAATTTTTTTTTTGCCCAAGCCAAAAACTAGAGGCAATGTGCCTCAAAATGAGCACAAAAAAATTATAAAAAAAAATTATTTTTTTTTTGCTCAGCTTGTTCCTTACATCAGTCTTGAAAACTTTCCTCTTGGAATTAATTTTTGTTTCGAGTTTTAAAGCTTCAAAAGATCAAACGGATCATTTTTTTTGTTAAACTCAGGGCGTACCGCTCGCCACCTTTTGATTGATCAAAATGAAAATTCAAAGCGATCATCGATTGGACTATAAAAAAATAAAAATAAAAAGAGAAGTCCTTTTGTTATTAGTTCATTCGTTTTAAAAAAAATTAAAAAAAAATGATGAAAAAAAATTAAAAAATCGATTAGTTGATGCGTAACCATGAATGTGCTATCCTTGTGGACTAATTATCTAAAAGGCCATGGTCTCTATAGGTATATTTTAATATGCCTACATGATCGTAATGTGGATGTAATAGATTTGGTAATCTTTGAGCTATGTGGTATCCTTGTAGAAATGGTTTGATCTGGCTAACGGGCCCACTTATCTGGAAAATGCCTCGGGCACACCCTATCCTATTTGCACACACAACTAGCACGTTTACTTTACTGCATTGCACGCTTGCATGTCCCTAATAGCCAACGTGGTACTAGTGCGTGGCCCGGTCTCCTCGGAGATGCGACGTCATTCATAAAAACCACAACTCCAATCACGTACCGTAAGGTATATAAAACTGGGACATCAGTACCGTTTGATCGAGTGATTCTGAAAGGTATATTGATACACCCATGTTGGAGCGACTTGAGCCTCTGTCCTATTGTAAGCCGCACGGTCACATGTCCCGATTGCCAACGTAGTACTAGTACGTGGTCGGTCCCCTCGTGGGATGCCAAACCATTTATGAAAGCTACAACTCTTTACTCGTACTTGTAGGTATATAAAAGATAATCCAAGTATATCAATTGCACTTCTTGGTCAAAACCAGTACCTAAGCAAGATTCTGCCCCGCTGTATCCTACTGTACGAGGGGGATAGACTACGTCTATTCTAGACGAGAGGTACTTAAGTGGGCCCTTGCTCAGCATCGTGCACCACCTCTCAACTGGGGATCAAACTGGCTGTTTTTGGCTTTAGAGAAGTGAGTTGAAGTTTTAGATTATCACTTATACGGTATATCAAACCAAGTCACCATGTACTGTCTGATTGAGTACACTTGAGAGGTATATAGGTGTGCTTGGGCAATGGTGGCAAGATAAAAATGCATTGCACGTAATAAGCTTAGAGTCTAGAAATCTTCCTTGTAGGTCACGACTTGAACTTATCATGGGTGTTCCCGGGTTGTTCATTGAATGAAACCTTATGATTGATGTATGTGAATGATGTGAATGATGAGATCAGAGTGTATAATTGTTCTCAAGGATCAAAAATTTTATTTTTAGAAATTAAAATGGGTGCACCGACCCAATAATTAATCTATTTCTTGCAAAAATTCAATAATGACCCAGTCCATCTCGATCCAATAATCATGATAGGCCGGGCCATTTAAATCAAAATGGAAATCAAATTTTCAAAGAAGAAAAATGGTTTAGAAAAGGAAAATATTTTCAGAAAGTATGTTTTCCAAAAGAAGTGTTTTCTAGGAAAAAATGTTTTCTAAAAAAAAGTGTTTTCAAGAAAATGTTTTCCATAAGAACAAAAATTTTCAAAAGAAAAGTAATTTTACATGGACCTCGGAAATGTACTGAACTATTTTTTTGTGTCAACTCAGGATGCTAGCTGCAAGCAATAACCCAATCGATCAATTGGTCAAAATTACCATCACGGGGATGCACACCGTAGAGAAATTCAACTTTGGGAAATTCATGTTGAGATGCACCCTGTACTTCCACGAGGTGAAGATAGATTGGAACATTTTGCGCGCTATGGCTAATCGTTGGAACCCTTATCTTCACATCTTCCACATTGGGCATATGCACTTGTGTTTTACTCATGAAGACTATTGTGGCATCATGGGGATATCTACTTTAGGTCCTCTAGTCAGGCCTTCATTGAAGACAGGATATTCTAGTGACCTCGCCACAGGTCTAAACATTTCAAAAGAAGAAGCCAAGGCCTTAGTCCGTAATGGGAGATTGGATTTAGTACCCTTATTGAGTCCATACCACTCCCATAGTCATCCCATCAATGTAAAATCAGAAGCTTGGAGAGCCATTAGAGACTATCGATTGTGTTTAGGAATCTTAGCCCAATACATACTGACCTCCAAAAGTAAGTGTCAAACTGTTCCTGAGTCTTTCATAGACATAGCTTCCCAGCTCTCTAGAAAAGCCAATCCTGCACCTCTCATTCTAGCTGAAACCTTCTCAGGTTTGGATGCCATAAAAAATGATGAGGGAAGGGATTTCAAAGGAAGCCCTTACCTACTTTATATGTGGCTTTGCGATCGTCTTAAAATTGTGGACATTCCTTCAACCCTCGAGTATAGGCCAGAGCACTTTTCCAAGAGAAACATGTTAGTGGGTCACAACTCAGTTAAGGGTTGGAGCAAATGGTTGGATTCTCGCCTTGCTCGTTATATTGGTTTGAGATGCCTTTGGTAGATGACGGACTATCCTGTTTTAGGTACCAAAGGATCCTATTATGTCCGTTTGATTGGACTGAAGGAAACATCTTTTTACCAACCTGCCTTGATCCCAGAACAGTATGGAGTACCTATACAATTTTTGCTACCTCAACACAAAGAATTCTTTTCTCTCGAACTATTGACTAAAAAGTTAGTGCATCTCATTGAGAAAGCTTGGAACAAGCGCACCTTAGGATATCCAGATGGACTAGCAGAGTTCAAATACCTAGTCGTTAGAACCAAGAGAAGCAAGCCTAATGGTCCTAGCAATCCTGATGACGATCAAAACAAATCCAAACGTCCATGTAAAAAAATCTAAGTCAGAGTTATTGAAAGTTGTTATTCAATGAAAATCTTATCTGTCAAATAATCTTCAATAGTTCAATAAAATTTATTTTAGTTTCTTTGTGAAAAAATCATTGCATAAATGAATTATTTAATGGGTTGGTGTACAAAATTCAATCTCAGGATTCACCAAAATGTTATCAAAGGAGGTAACACCGCAATTAATAAATCCACCTCAAATGGGTCCACAACCCATATCCATCTCAGATTGGGTCCACGACTCATATCCAATTTCGAATCAAACCCATGACCCATCAGTCATACCGACTCCGTGTCGATGCCAGCTCCGTGCTAATTAAATCTTTTTTACCGGCCCTGTGTCGATGCCAGCTCCGTGCTGATGAAATCATTTTTAAAAAAAAATTTACCTACTCCGTGTCGATGCCAGCTCCGTGCTGATGAAATCGTTTTTAAATTTTACCGACTCCGTGTCGTTGCCAGCTCTGTGCAGATGAAATCGTTTTTAAAATTTATCAACTCAATGTCGATGCCAGCTCTGTGTTGATGAAATCTTTTTAATTTTACCGACTCCGTGTCGATGCCAGCTCTGGCTGATGTAATTCTTTTTTGAAATGTTTTACCGATTCCATGTCGATGCCAACTCCGTGCTGATGAAATCGTTTTTAAATTTTATCGACTCAATGTCGATGCCAGTTCCGTGCTGATGAAATCTTTTTAATTTTATCGACTCCGTGTCGATGCCAGCTCCGTGCTGATGAAATCTTTTTACTGGCTTCGTGTCGATGCCAACTCCGTATTGATGAAATCTTTTTAATTTTATCGACTTCGTGTCGATGCCAGCTCCGGCTAATGTAATTCTTTTTCAAAATGTTTACCGACTCCGTGTCGATGCCAGCTCTATGCTGATGTAATCATTTTAATTTTCACCGGCTCCGTATCGATGCCAGCTCCGGCTGATGTAATTCATTTTCAAAAATATTTTACCAGTCCCGTGTTGATGCCAACTTCGCGTTAATGTCAGCTCCGAGCCGAAGAACTCTTTTCTTTAGAACTCGTTTACTTTAAAATAAATAACTTTACCCAACCTAATAAAATGTCATGCATTTTTCTTTTTGTAAACAAAATGCTTGGTCTTCTGTACCCAAAGGTGGCCAAACGAAAGAAATATAAGCTACCAGAGGAACTTCCGTATTTTCTCAGATTTTCCACCGTCATCATGAATTCTTCCGAACCAGCACAACCCCCAGTAGTTGAAATGTCAGGTATCGATCCACAAATAGCAACACTATTAAAAATAATTTAGAGGCAAGAAAAAATGGTAAGTGCCGTGTTAGCCAACGCCAGCATCATGCAAACCCAAACAATACAACAACATGCGACCGGATCAAATCAGGATTTACCTGAACAACCTCCACAAGGACCACAGACCACCATGCCTCCTACAATGCCTGAATACCAGGGGCCCCCACTCTATATTCCACAGAATCGACCACCCCCTGTGGTCATTCCTGATGACGAATGTGAGTATAGGGCCACAGAGGCCAAGAGTGCCACAGATGAAAATTTGGCTCAACAAATCCAGTCTCTACAGGAAAAAATGAGAAGGATGAAGGGAATCAACACTATGAGTGGAACTCGATCCATGGACCTCTGTTTCTACCCCATTGCTCAATTACCGGCCAACTTCAAATGTCCAGAATTTGAAAAATACAATGGGGTAGGGTGTCCGCTGTCACATCTAAAGTTGTATTGTGGGTCTATGTGCCAATATGGCGAAGAGGACAGGCTATTGGTACAATTATTCCAGAGGAGTTTAACAGGGCCGACCCTCAAGTGGTTCTCCGGATTGGACCATACACTCATCAAGAATTGGTAGGACGTAGCTGAGATGTTCTGGCACAACTATCGGTTCAATACAGATCTGGGATTGGATCGAAACGATATGGCTAAGATGGTGAGAAAATAGAGTAAAATAGTAAAAGAGTATGCCCAGAGATGGCGGGAGTCTGCTTCACAAGTGAGGCCTGCAATGGCTGAACAAGAGATGAACACCACATTCATCTCAACACTAGGGCATGCCTTTTATACCCATCTGGTTGGACACACTACAGGCACCTTCTCAAATTTAGTTCAAGTGACTGACCGGGTCAAGGACAGGATCCGAACTGGTTTAATATTTGACTTCACAGCCCTAAGTGCGGCAGTAGGGACATCGGCACAGAAGAAGTTAGTGCCTTTTTTTCAAAAAGAAAGAGGAAACTCAAGTCAACAATGTACAACCCAGCCAACCTCTTTTCATTCAGGCACCAGTTCAGAGGCCGCAAGCACCACAAGTCCCTTGGACGCCAGTACCTCGAGCTGTTTGGGCTCCAGCACCGTAGAATCCCTTTCAGACAGTTCCTCTGCAAGCACAACCAACACCACAGTATGGGAAAAATCAACAAGCACGGCCCAACAGGGTAAACAGAGTATTCACCAGATTGCCTATGACGTTGACAGAATTACTTCCAATCTTACTTAGGGGAGAGTACCTCACAAAACGACCACCAAATCCAGAAGCTACGAAAGGACCAGGGTATAACCCCAGCTTATTTTGTAAATTTCATATGGGTGCACCGGGGCACTCTACTGATCAGTGCTGGCAACTCAAGCACCAGGTGCAAAATTTGATAGATAAAAAAGCACTCATACTGGATGGACCAGCGAATCCTACTCAGCAGCAAACATCAACCAAAGCCCCCTACCTACTCACAATGGAGGGGGAAGTGGACACAGGGTAAATGTTGTTTGTGGAGAGCTCGACTTCAATCCCTCAGATTTGATAGCGCCTATCGGGGCAAAAATCAGGGTCCATTTAACTCAAGGATCAAAAGCACCAATAGTCAGCACAGTCAACCACTACACAACAGATTCATATCAAAATTCACAATTGCCACTCAGATTAGCCGACCTCACCATCCATCCCATTCGTCAAAATACTGCAACCCGACCACCTTTAGTCATACCTTATGGATCACCAAACCATCAAAATTTGACCCGACTTTCTCTTGTTATACCCTACACACTACCAAATTCTCAAAGATCAACCTGACCCCCTTTTCATATACCATATACTTCATCTTCACGTCCACCGCTCGTCATTCCATACACTCCATCAACTCCTCACATAACTCCTCCTGCCACCACTATATCCAAATCATCGCCACCACCTCTCATTCTCAATGTAAAACCCGATCCACCTCCCATGACCATACTCTCACCTAAACCATTCCCCTATAGCTCCGACTAGGCAGTTCCCTAGAGCTATGAAACCACCATCACCACAACCTCAGGGGTTGAGACCATGAAGAAAGCGATGGTGGCTGATATCGATCATATGACAAGGGCAGGACGATGTAAAAAAATATCAAAAAAGGGGGTAAGCATCAGGGAAGAGACTGAAGAAACAACAAAAGGCATGAAGATGAAGATAAAAGAAAAGTAAAAGGAAAGGACAAAATGAACGAGAGTGACCAGAAAGAAGATAAGGTGAAGGTGACAGATAAGGAGGCTACAGATTTCATTAAGCTCGTTC
The DNA here is from genome assembly GCF_017979445.1 of Akebia trifoliata. Lineage (NCBI taxonomy): Eukaryota > Viridiplantae > Streptophyta > Magnoliopsida > Ranunculales > Lardizabalaceae > Akebia > Akebia trifoliata. The sequence goes on along the minus strand of NC_141377.1, from coordinate 19,874,198 downwards.
GCAAGAGTGAGTATAATATAGTGGACCAATTGAACAAACAGCCAGCTCAAATTAGTAATCTGGGTCTGATGCAAAAGTCAGAAGAACACCAAGAGGCATTACTGAGAGTTTTGGAAAAATCGCATGTATTTGCAAACACCTCATCGGCACAATCAGAGCAAACGGTTGGCCAGATCATGGCCCCCAATCCCATTATTTTCACTGAAAGTGAATTTGTGCCTGAAGGACAGGGGCACGTCGAGCCACTAAATATTATGGTCATATGCAAGGGCATGATGATTGCCAGAGTACTGATTGATAACAACTCAGCGCTTAACGTTTGTCCTCTTGAAACCTTTCGAAAGCTTAACGCTGATTGGTCACATGTCAAGCCCAACAACAAGGTCGTCTGAGGTTTCGACAGTTCAAGAAGGGATTCGTTGGGGGAAGTGGATTTACCTATCACTATAGGTCCATGTACCTTTGAAGTAACATTTGAAGTCATGGAGATACCGACAACATTCAACTTACTACTGGGCAGGCCGTGGATCCACATAGCAGGGGCTGTATCTTCTTCTCTACACCAAAGAGTCAAATTCATTATGAGGCAGAAGATGATATCCTTTTTGGCAGAGAACTTAATCCCGACTGGCAGAGCTCCGGACATGCCATTTATCGATATAAAGAGGACGAAGGACAAAGCACTCTATCACTCTTATCAATTCGCTATTATCAATCATATTGAGAAGGGGCAAGAGAAGGTAAGAGCAGAGTTGTCAATGAAAAATCTGATGGTTGGGCGAGTTCTGAAGAAAACAGGTTATCTACCCAGACAAGGGTTGGGACCAGGAGGAAGAGGGAAAGCTACACCGGTCGAAGCAACAAAACACGATCTTTATTTCGGTCTGGGGTTTAGGCCCACAAAAAAGGACATAGTAGAAATGAACGACAAGAAAAAAGAACTTCGACTAGCGAGAAAGCAAAACCTTGAACCGAATGTCTAGAATCTGGACAGAGTTTCGCATATCAGTATCAGCTTTCCAAAAACATAGATTAGACCCAACAACTTATCAGAACCACTACCAACAAAACCAGCAAAAAAGTCAAAGAAGGTAAATTTCAAACCTATGCACATTCAAGAAGACTCAGTCGTTGAGTCCCAATCATCCTTCATTGAAGGCATTGATGTTTTATTCAATGGGGATTCCGACGAAAGTCTATTAGAAAGAATTCGAGAACCCACAAAAGAGGAAGCAATTGAGAGTAAAGGAAAAGAATCACCCTTTCCCACTGGCATTGACTGGGCATCAGTCGTCATCCCACCGAGCTTGGGAGGGACTATGCCCCAACTTGATAAAGATCAATCGGAGATCATGGTCATCTCCGAACCACCGATCAAATCACCCAACAAAATCACTTTCTCATCTCATTCGCCCCCTCAGAGAAGGGGAAGAATTCCCTTTAACCCTTGAGACTACCATAGCCTCCAAAACAAATGTCGTTAGGCATCATCAATTTGCCCGAGGATCATGACGAGCCCTCGTCCTCGGGTAAAGACTATTTTGAGGGCTCCCTATCCTTACTAATGAACTTGCATGATTGTTCGTCTTATTTTAGGTATTCAAAAAATAACAAAAAAACAAATATTCCTTAAAAAGAAAAAAATTAAAAATTTCTCAAAAAATAAAAAAATCAAAAAGCTTTCAAAATGGCAAAAAAATAGATATTTTCCAAAAATCAAAAAAAGAGTTTTCAAGGGATCTGTCTCCATCAAATGAGTATCCAGATAAAACGAAATTTGAAAGGGATGAGTATGATTTCGATCTTGAACTCGACTTTGACTTCATTGGGATCGAAGAAGAGTCTGAGGACGAAATGGAGTACCCACCCAAAGAAATCAAAGACTTGGTAGAACGTCACGAGAGAGGTGTTCAGCCAAACATCGAGGATACAAATTCAATCAATCTCGATACCGAGGAGGACCCACGAATTATCAAGATCGGAATCTTATTAACGTAGCAACAAAAGGAAGAAATGGTCGAACTCTTACGAAACTATCAGGACGTTTTCGCATGGTCGTACAAGGATATGCCGAGATTGGACATAGATCTTGTTGTAGACAAACTACCAATTGCCTCCGGAAGCAAGCCAATCAAGCATAAATTGAGAAGATTAAAGCCAGAATGGACTCTCAAGGTCAAGGACGAGGTCACAAAGCAATTTGAAGCAGGATTTCTTACAGTCTCTACGTACCCTGAGTGGCTGGCTAATGTCATCCCAAGACGAAAAAGTATGCTTATGTGTTGACTATCGAGACTAGAACAAAACCAGTCCGAAGGATGATTTTCCACTACCACACATCGACATTCTAGTCGACAGTACAGCAGGGCATGGCATGTTCTCATTCATGGACGACTTTTCAGGATATAATCAGATAAAAATGGTAGAAGAAGACCAGGAAAAGACTGCATTCATCACACCATGGGGTACTTTCCACTACAAAATCATGTCATTCGGGCTTAAGAATGCAGGGGCTACTTACCAACGGGCAATGACCACACTATTCCACGATATGATCCACAAAGAAAGAGAGGTCTACGTAGACGACATGATTTCTAAATCCGACACAAAAGAAGACCATCTGGTGAATTTAAAGAAGTTGTTCAACAGGCTGAAGAAGTACAGTTTAAGGCTCAACCCAGCAAAGTGTGTATTCGGGGCAACATCAGGCAAGCTACTGGGATTTATAGTCAGCAGAAGAGGTATCAAGATAGATCTGGCAAAAACTAAGTATATCCTCGAAATGAAGTCACCTGTTTCAAAAAAAGTCGTTCGGGACTTTCTAGGGAGGATACAATATATCAGTCGGTTTATCGGTCAACTCACGCCTATCTGTGAGCCAGTCTTCAAACTACTGAGGAAAGAAACGCCAAAGAAGTGGAACAAGGACTGTCAGAAAGCGTTCGACAAGATTAAGCAATATTTACTCAATCCACCAGTCCTAGTCCCTCCTACTTTGGGACGAACTTTGTTGATGTACATCTCAGTGCAAGAAACATCAATGGGGTGTGTGCTAGGGCAACACGATGAATCAGGACGGAAGGAACATGCCATCTATTATCTCAGTAAGAAATTTACTAAATACGAAGCAAAATATTCAACGCTTGAGAAGACTTGCTGCGCATTAGTCTGGGCATCTCAACGACTACGTCACTATTTGCTGAGTTACTCGACTATGCTAATTGTCAGGATGGACCCCTTGAAATACCTATTCGAGAAACCAGCATTAACAGGTCACACTGCAAAATGGCAACTATTGTTATCTGAGTTTGACATCACCTATGTCACTCAAAAATCCATCAAAGGACAAGCAATCGCCGACCACCTAGTCGAGCACCCGTTGCCTGACTATGAGCCATTAAAAATGAACTTTCTTGATAAAGCCATATTGATCACTGAGGTTGAAGACGATAATGAGGAGTCAGGATAGAAAACGTACTTCAACGGAGCAGCCAATCAGAAAGGAAACGGAATAGGGATAGTTTTGTTCAAGCTAGATGGATCCCACGTACCAATTGCAATCAGATTGAAATTCCAATGTTCTAACAACGAGGCTGAATACGAAGCATGCATAGCAGGATTGAAAGTAGCACTGGATCTCGAGGTAGATGAGATCGATGTTTTCGGAGATTCAAGCTTAGTAGTCTATTAGGCAATTGGAGAATGGAAGACCCGAGAGCAGAGACTGGTCCCCTACCACGAGTATCTGGAAGAACTAAGATCGCGCTTTGATAGGATTTCATTCATGTACATGCCGAGAGCTAAGAATCAGTTTGCAGATGTACTAGCTATACTTGCTTCTATGATTAGTATCGCGGAAGACTTAATCATTGATCCTATTGAGATTGGAAGTCAAGATGAGCCGGCCTATTGCTTACTCGTCGAAGAAGAAGAATCCAAGGAAAAGCCATGGTACTCAGACATCAAGGCATATCTTGAAAATGGAACCCTCCCCTCAGATACAACGCCTAATGACCGAAGGACTATCCATAAATTGGCAGGGCAATTCTTCATTAGCAACGATATTTTGTACAAAAAGTCACACCATGAGATCTTACTCAGGTGTGTGACAGAAACAGAAGCAAAACGACTAATTGATACTGTACATGGGGGAGTCTGTGGGCCGCACATGAATGGTCATATACTGGCCAAGAAAATCATGAGAATGGGATATTACTGGACTACAATGGAGAGTGATTGCTATCAACATGTCCGCAAATGCCATCTATGTCAGATCTACGCCAACAAGATCAATGCCCCACCTTCAGAACTACATAATATGACCACTCCTTGGCCCTTATCACTCTGGGGCATGGACACCATTGGGCAGATCTCGCCAAAAGTTGCAAACAGGCATCGTTTCATCCTTGTTGCTATCGATTACTTTACCAGGTGGGTAGAAGTGGCTTCATATGCCAATGTCACTAAGAGCAACGTCATGAAGTTTGTCAAGAATAACATCATTTGCCGGTATGGACTTCCTAGTGGATTGGTAACTAACAATGCCAAGAACTTTAAGAACAAAGATATGATCAAAATGTGCGAAGACTTTCAGATCACTTATCACAATTCTGTACCCTACAGACCTAAGATGAATGGAGAAGTCGAGGCAGCCAACAAGAACATCAAGAAAATAATCAAGAAGATGGCAGTTACATACAAAGATTGGCACGACATGTTGCCCTTTGCACTACACGCCTATCGAACCTCGTTCAGAACTTCGACTGGGGAAATTCCATATTCACTGGTCTATGGAATGGAAACAGTTTTACCTGTTGAGGTCGAGATCCCTTCCCTCAAAATCTTAAAGGAAGTAGAGTTAGATGAGCCTGAATGGATTCAAGCTCGGTTTGATCACCTAAATCTGATTGAAGAGAAACGCCTTGCAGCTATTTGCCATGGACAGATCTATCAGCGACGAATAGCTCGTGCCTATAACAAGAACGTTACGCCTAGAGATTTCTCACTAGGAGACTTGGTCTTAAAGAAGATTCTGCCAATCCAAGAAGACGCCAGAGGAAAGTTCAGACCAAACTATGAGGGACCATTCATCGTGCAGAAGGTAATGACGGAAGGAGCTCTGATTCTCACAGAAATGGATGGACAAGTCTTCCCGCAACCGATCAATGCTGACACTGTTAAGAAATATTACGCTTAAGATCTGATCCTGAGATGACGAAAGGCTATCTTACTATTCTAAACCAACTATCAACCTTAGTCAACCCTTTTGAGCCATCATGTTCATTTCTTAACCTAAGATTGGGGTAAGTCAACAAGTACAAAAAAAAAAAAAGATGACAAAAGAAAATAAAATCAGAGAAACAGAAAAAGTAAAAGTATTGAAATACTCCTAGCCCGCAGGAAGATAAACTGTGAACGGCAAAAAATACAAAAAAATCAAGAAAGTCAAAAACTCGAACACCTGATCTTGGCTTGATCCAAATCTCCAACCTAAACAAGTTTGAGAAACGCTAGGAGGAGACATAGATCACTTTTTCGAAGCAAAAATAGACAAACCCCAGGCCTAACCCACTCTAGACAAATCTAGACCTTAATCTTTTTGTAACCTTCCACTACCATAAGCCTAAGTCAACATTTCGTCCTACTTAAAGTCCTTTTTGATCAGGAAATGTTCTAGGGCAACATAATGACAGTGGCAGCACCAATGATTTTGTGACTTGGTCCGGACCTCAAAGTCTTGTTAGTCGTTGGAAGACTCGAGAAGGGAATCCAGATCGGATATTCGAAAAAAAAGAGTACTCGAAGTGTAGAGTAGCTGATCTCGCAGCTCAACTTGAGTTGCCGAACCATGAATAGTCGTCAGCAAACTCGAGAGGGGAATCTAGATCTATTACTCAAGAAAAAGTACCACTACAAGAGTAGAGTCGTTGATCTCGCAGCTCAACTTGAGTCACCAAGTCACAAAGACACAGAGACTCCGAGCAGAATTGTAATGAAAAATAAAAAAAAAATACAAGCATAATCTGAAAGGGCATTGTGAAAACCTAATAGGGCGCTATGAGTAAAAGAATCAGATTATGGCAAGATCAAAGTCACCGGCACGATGAAAATCCAAAAAAGGACATCGATGCATAAAAATATGGAAATCGAGTCTGATGAAAATCGTAATTGGCATCAGGGGCAATAAAGGTTAACAAAATAAATAAATAAATAACTCCTGGTCCGCAAGAGTATAAACTGTGAACGACAAAATCTTTTCAAAATCCCGAGACCCAAACATATAATAGTCTTCCAATACCAAGGTACTGGGAACAGCTCTAAAGAAATCAAAAGACCAATTGACGTTTATATCCTCTGTGGTTGGCAAAAATACCGAGATTGTCGCAACCAAAGATTTTACAAACTCTGAATTTATCGTACTCATTTGATAAAAATATTTCATAAAATTTCAAAAAGAAAAACTACTATTTTGGTCGATGATGAAGATTCTAGGACTTATTCAAACTTTAAGTTTTCAAAGCATTAGATGCACCTGAGGCCAAGTAAGTAAAAAACCTATTTTTTTGCATTTTGCATACATTCAAATAATAAAAAGAAAATACAAAAAGAGTTAATACAACGCAGTCAATCAAACATCATGAAAAAAGAGTCAAGGCGTTCCTCCAAAGCAAGGATCCGGGCAGTCCGACTCATCATCACTTTTTCAACGTCCGAAGCATTACGACTCACTAGACAAGACGCGAAGGCATCGAAGCAGGGACCCCAAGTAAGCCCCTCCTGAGACCACTCTCCCGGCCTACTGAGGCAGATAAACCATTGATCATTGAACTTGCAGTTTCAGCAATGGAAAGGTTTATAAGAATGGCACAACTAGGGGAACCCTTATGGATGCATGGCCTTGACGATGCTTATGAGATTCTAAATGAAGATGAGTACATGCAAACATTTCCGAGGGGAATTAGGCCAAAATCATTTGGATTGAAGTCAGAAGCTTCTCGAGAAACTGCTGTTGTTATCATGAATCACATTAACCATGTTGAGATCCTCATAGATGTGAATCAATGGTCGAATATATTTTCTAGCATTATTTCAAGAGCCATGACTCTAGAAGTCCTATCAACCGGTGTAGCGGGAAACTATAATGGAGCTCTTCAAGCGATGACAGCAAAATTTCAAGTCCCTTCACCTCTGGTTCTAACTTGAGAGAGTTTCTTTGTAAGGTATTGTAAACAACATGACGAAGGGATTTGGGTGGTGGTCGATGTTTCCTTGGATCATTTGTGTCCTAGCCCGATATCAAGATGTTGAAGAAGGCCATCAGGTTGTTTAATCCAAGAAATGCCAAATAGTCACTCCAAGGTCATATGGGTTGAACATGTAGAAGTGGATGAAAAAGCAGTTCACAGTGAATATAGAACACTGGTTAACTTTAACCATGGATTTGGAGCAAAGCGATGGGTTGCTACCCTAGATCGATAGTGCGAACGCCTTACAAGTGTTATGACTAGTAACATGCCAGCTAGAGATATTGGTGTGGTAATGAATCAAGAAGTGCGAAAGAGTATGTTGATACTGCAAGATAGTAGCACCGATGCAACAGGCTCGTGCGTAGTCTATGGTCTTGTTGATATTGTTGCGATGAATGCAGCTTTAAATGGAGGCGACTCAGACAATGTAGCCCTCCTGCCTTCAGATCTTGGTTGATTCGACTCCAACAACAGAACTCCCTCTTGGATAAAATTAAAAAAAAAATTCAAAAATCAAAAATAAAAAATCGAGAAAATACAACAAAAAAAAATTCTCAAAAATCCTTTCGAGTTGCATTCAACTCCGATTTGTTAAAACACGACCAAAAATATCCAAATTTCAAAACTCATCAAACTTTCATCAAATCCGAGATCTCACACGAGCTTCACGCCATCGAGATCAAGGTAAAATTCTGTCAGACCCCTGAAAGCGCCCTAGATCTGCGGGGTGCGCGGATCTGCTTTTGACCCTTGAGGTTTGGGAGTCGCCACCTAGTTATTACGATCTAGGAACCTAATACTAACTCTAAACGGATAAAGAAACTAATCTACTAAAGAAAAACTGAATCTGGGGATCACATTACGGGATTAGAAGGTGTTAGGCACCAACCCCGCCAAGCCAATGCCGGTCTCTACTTATCCCAAATAAGACTACATTGCTAACAAAAATCTAGATAGAAAAAATAAAGAGATTTTAGCTTCGAACGCAACGGTTTTATTCCCTCAGATTTGATAAAACTGCTCTTTGTACTGTATTCCTTATTTCGTTCTGTCTCCGGATCTGATTTCGGATCTCCGAGGCAAGATATCTTTTTCTTAGATCTGGATTCTTCGAATTTTGTTATCGATTTTGAGGTGTTTTTAAGGCTAAAATCGAAGTATGGGTGTTAGGTAAGAAGTTGGGGCTTCAAAATTAGGGTTTATGGGAGGCTAGGGAAGCTTTTTGACCTACTTCTCTTAGGGTTTATAATCTGATACGAAAATAGGGTGTAGGGACCCCTATTTATAGATTTTTTAAGGGTTTGTTTGGATATAATTAGTGTTTAAGTAGAATTCTTTTAATTAGAGTTGTATTTTAGTTAGAATTATTTTAAGTAGAGTTGTATTTTAATTAGAATTATTTTAGGTAGAGTTATATTTTAGTTAGAATTCTATTAAAGAGAGTTATTATTTAATTAGAACTCTATTAGGATTTTGACTTTTGGTCTTATTTGATTGACTTTAGTCTTACTTGATTAACTTTAATATCTTGACTTCAGTCTTACTTAATTGACTTTAATTTTGACTTTAGTCTTACTTGATTGACTTTAATACCTTGAATTTAGTCTTGCTTGATTGACTTTAATTTTTTGGAGAACCCCCCTCTATTATATCTTTAATTCTTTGGACCCCAAATGGAGGGGTCCTTGAAGAAATATCTTGGCAACCCTCAACAATTTTGCCTGAGAGCCTGATTAATCGATTTTTTTAGTTTAAAATTTTAGATTAATTTTATTAATGTTTCACTTTAATTATTTAATATTTTATTTATTAATTTCGAAATTTTTAATTATAAAAATTATGAAAGTACCGTTTTGCCCACGGAGAGGACTTTTCGCGTTTTAAGTCAATTTTTTATGTTCTAGGATGTTTTAGAATCGATTTTTCGTAAGGAATTCAATGGAAATATTGGTTTTATTATTTATGAAATTTTTTTGTGTAGAATGGTCATGAACTTTATGAGGGGCATTTTCGTAATTTTGTCAAATTTTGTGAAAATTGACGAGATGATTTAATTGGTTTTGATTTGTTGTTTTATGTGTTTGAAATGATTTTCTTAAGCGTAATATAGGCTCTAGGGTTGTTTTGATGTTAGGGGTATTTTGATAATTTGATCATTTTTTAGTGATTTTTATCGTGAAGGTTCTTTTTGTCAGCAAGATGATGATTTCTATGTTTCTGGGATCGTATTTTCCTAGCGTAGCATGGTTTCTAAGGTTTGGTCAGTTCGAGATACCTCATCTGGATTTCTGAAATATATCTAGTAACAAAATAAAGCATTGGAATAAACATCCATCATTGGGAACCGTTGCGATCAGATTGACGAGTTGATTAATCAGGCGGATGCAAAAATGGGGTGTCTACAACCCTGTGCTTGAGTAGCCATTTTCTACAAAAATCTTTAATACAATCGGTAATTCAAGATCGCGTTTTTACAGAATTTTTCTGGCCCGTACAAATAGGGGTTTAGTCTATTCTTTGCAGTTCTTTGCACGCAATTCTTACAAAAAAGGGCAGCCGTAGATACCTCAATTTGAACGGGCCACTACTCGAAAGGGCCCAAAAATAAAGATTTTCTAAATAAATGGGCCAACGGGCTTCAAGGGCCCAAGTCATTGAAAAGTGGCATTTTGATCGAACCAAGACCCCTAAGACCTCCTAATGGTTTGGGAGGCCCGCCAAGAGGACTCAGCCAACCCTTCGCTTTCCCAATATTCACCGCTCCGCTCCTAAAACCAAAAATGCCAAATTTTTAGTAAAGTTCAACAACGGGCCTAAAAAACCCGATTTGCCAACATGAGGCATTTTTGGATCAAACCAATATTTTCAAAAACTCAAAAAATAAAAAAAATAAAAAAAATGAGACTTGGGACACCTATCATTTCCTCTACCCTCACCGCTCCATTGTCGAAACCAAAAATATTCTAAGCCCATTTACGGCCCACTAACCTTCATCTCTCTAAAATCAATCCCTCACCTTACCCCTTAACATAAACCTAACTCCACATAACCTAAACTCTAAAATATCTCCAACATACCCAACCCTACCCTAAAACAAACCCTACCCCATCTCAAAATACTTACAACCTTCCTAAAACCCAAGCCCAATGCCCCTAAGTCCAAACCCATCTCCAATTCACATCTAACCCATAATCCTAACCCACAAACCACTACCAACATTAACCAATCACCATCTTTATAATCAAATATGACAATGTCATCACCCCATCTCATCTCCCTCATCCAACTACCTACCTCATTAATTTAATTTAAACCTCATCTACCTACACATCAACCCATCACCTTTTCTCCAAAAAATCACATCTGCCCACACCCCTAACATATACCTCCCCTAATCTACTCACATCAACCCATCACCTTTTCTTTAAAAAAATCTAATCTACCCATACCCCTAACCTATACCTCCCCCTAATTACCCTCATCATTCCCTACAAAACCCACATCTACAATCTAAACCCACACCCCTCCTCTCAAATTCATCACTCATTCTCTCCCATCAAACCATCTCAACCCTTCATCTCCACCATTTTGACATATGGCATCATCTCCCACACCCTCCCAAAATATCATCAACCACCTTCTTACATAACCCTTCTTTTAATTAAAAACCCATTCCCTCAATTCACTTCACCAATTAATTACTCTCTTACACAATCCCATCCTCTCAACCACTCTCATTTATTTTATTCCATCTAATACACAACCCAAATAGGTTGAAAGATCTAATCCATTTACCCTTCTTACACAAATGCCCTTCAATCATCTTTAATTTACCCCCACATTTCTCTTAAATCCCATACAATTCTACCACTTCTCTTCATTTCACCTCATTATATCCCTAAAATAATCCCTCAACATCTATAAATACCCCCCTCCTCTTCTCAAAAAATGCCCCCCCCACTCTTACTAAGAAAAATCTTACCAATCCTCTCTCACTAATCCTCCCCAAGTCTCATACAAAAAAAAAATCACATACTACACTCATCTCTCTCATCATCTCTTTTCTACTCCTTCAATCATACAAAAGTTGTATTTTCTTAAATCACTAAGGACTCAAGAAGACTCAAAGAAGAAGAAGAAAAGAAGATTGAAGATACAAGGTGGGTGCAACAAAAATAATCCCCTTCTCTTCTATACCTTCTCCTCTTCCCTCTCCTATTATCCCCTCTCCTCTTCACTTTGTTCAAATGGATTTAGGATGAATGGACCTCAAGGCAAATGATTCATTAGGATCATCTCCTTCAATGAGATGATCCTATGATCGAGTCGAAAGTAAATCCCTACTTAGGGTACAAATGCACACACGTGGCACTTTATTTTTATTCTTGTATTTTCAATCAAAGGACCGAGTTGAGTTGAGGTTACCGCCACTTGGCGGGGAGAAAAGGGTGCCTAACATCTACCCTTTTCTCCAACTGAGTCGCTTATCCCGAATCTCAAGATTTGATCCGTACCTTATCCATTGAGAGTCACTAAATGTCAAAATGTCACTTTTTCAAAAAAATGCACATCGGGTGACCATTCACACCCACTTACAATATGAATGGTGACGACTCCTAACCTTAGTAGATGTGGTCATCATAATAACGAAATCACGTATCTACAGGTTTGTCATTCCTTTCTTGATGCTTCTTTCTAAAATTCTTATTTTTTCAACACTCTTTTTATATCTATGTACCATGGTTTTCCATCGGGTAGTCGAGTAGCAATGTTGATCTGATAGCAATACGCAGGTTTGTCTTTGACTTCGACGGTGATTGGTCTCAATTCCATTCCAGATGACAAATGGATCATTGAAGAGAGAGTAGCTAAAGAGTCAGCAAATCTATTATCTTCCCTTGACAAGTGTTGGAATATGATAGCTTTAAACTTACTCACTAAGTTTAATAGATACTCATGATAGGACTTCAACTTTTCATCCCAAGTTTTCCATTCTTCCAACGACTAATGTATGACCAAGGCTGAATCTCCGAATACTTCAATTTCTGTGATACCCAAATTCAAAGCAACTTCGAGTCAGTGATGCATGCCTCATATTTCGTTGTATTATTGGCGTTGAAGAAAGCTAACTTAATAGCGATAGAAATGTGGCATCCTTTCGGAGAAAACAAAACTGCCCTTATTTCATACCCATTTTGATTGGCGCCCCATCAAAGTATAGCTGCCATGTTTGGTTCTGCGATTATTCTTCGACATGCAAGATATTTTCATCTGGGAACTGATCAACAGGCCGTGTTCCTTCTACTATCAGGTGATCTGTTAAGTATTTTGCCACAGCACTTCCCTTGATAGATTTCAACCTAACATGCGTGATGTCAAATTCTGATAACAACACCAACCATCTTGCGGTTCTCCCTGTCAGTGCCAGTTTCTCGAAGAGATATTTGAGAGGATCCATCCGAGAAAACAAGATAACTGAATGAGAAAACATATAGTATCATAATTTCTAAGTAGCCCATACTAGTGTCAAACAAGTTTTTCTAGGACTTAATGCTTTCGTTCATATTCTAACATCTTTTTACTGATATATTAGATAGTCCTTTCTTTGCGAGTATCTTTGTCATACTATACAAGCATACATCCCATAACTTCTTCTGTGATTGACAGATAAAGAAGAAGTGGTTCACCCGGTGTAGGTGAAATCAAAATAGAAGGGTTGGAGAGATATTTCTTGACTTGATCGAAAGCCTTTTGACATTGTTCATTCCAAACTGTTGGTTCGTTCTTCTTCAGAAGCTTAAAAATAGGTTCACAGACGTTGGTAAGTTGAGCGATGAATTTGTTGACATACAGGATTCTGCTTAAAAAACCTCGAATCTACTTCTCAGTCTCAGGCGGTGGAATTTCTTGGATAAGATTAATTTTTACAACGTTTACTTCGATCATTCTTTGACAAACCACAAATCCCAACAATTTTCAAGAAGTTACTCCAAATATACATTTCTTTGGGTTGAGTCGGAGTTGGTACTTTTGAATCCTTGTAAGAAACATTTCTACTGTAGCAACATGCCCCAGTCGTTTATTAGATTTGACTATCATATCATCTACATAGACTTCGACTTCCTTATGTATCATGTCATGTAGTAAAGTCGTGGCTGCTCTTTGATAAGTGGCTCCAGCGTTCTTCAAATCAAAAGGCATAACCTTGTAACAAAAGGTTTCCCACTGTGTAATGAATGACATTTTTTGCATATTCTGAGGATCCATTTTTATCTGATTGTACCCCGAAAAACCATCCATGAAGGATAGTAGAGCGTACCCTGCCGTACTATCTACTAGAACATCTATGCGTGGTAAAGGAAAACTATCTTTTGGGCTTGCTTTGTTTAGGTCTCTGAAGTTTACTCACATTCTGACTTTTTCATCCTTTTTAGGCACTGGGACAACATTAGCAATCCACTCAGGGTATTCTACTACTTCCAAAAATCCGACGTTAATCTGCTTCGTAACTACTTCTTTAATCTTCAGAGTCCATTCCGGTTTCATACGTCGAAGTTTCTATTTGATTGGTCGAGCATCAGGATATAATGGAATCCGATGTTGAACAATATCTGTGCTTACTTCCGGCATATCCTCATTAGACCACGCGAACACGTCTTTGAACTTTCTGAGCAAGTCTACTATCCCCTTGCGTTCATTGGGGGATAAGGTGATCCCAATCCGAATCACTTAAGGACGTTCTTTTGTTCCGAGGTTGATAACCTCTACTTCCTCTATTAGAAGTTGAGCCTGACATTCATTTTCTTGTTCAAGTAATTTGATTATTTCAAGGGGAGGTTCTTCGTCAGAATATTTTCCCTCTGAAGCCAGATTATTATTTAAATTATTATTGCGCTCGGGGTAATCAAAAATTTCTTTCATTTCATTAAAAGAGATGGGGTAACAGAACTCATTGCAGACTTAACAGACTCACTTGACTTAGTAGGAATAACAGACTCAGCAAAAACAACTAATTTACTTGACTCAACAGAAATAAAGGACTCATCAGACATGTCAAACTGAATAGGATTAATAGGACTGACAGAGCCAGTTTTGACGTGCAACACATGATTAATTAGATGATAGTTAGAAAGACAGCCAACAGCGGATTTGATTACAGACTAAAGATTTGGGATACCCCTCTCAATTGACAACACTAGGATACCATGATCTTCAATGAATAACTGATCAATATTGAGGGAGTCCAGATTGAGCTGTTAGTCTTCAACTACCTTTTCTTCAGCTTCTGTGCTTGCGTCCTTTTCAGGCCATTCCATGCCAAAGAATATCTCAAACCCTGGCAGACGAGTACCTGTGATATGATCAATGAACGGCTCTGGGAATCCACAATAACGGAAATCTTCTCATTCTTTCACAAAATAGCTATTAAGGGTCTTACGATAAGGCATTATTTTAATGAGATCCGTGGTGCGCCTTTGCCTTTTTGCAATTGTCTTGTCCCACTTTGTCTTCCAGTATTGGGCCCAATCTTCTGTAGTAGGTTTATATCCTAACCCGAATGTGCCGATGACTTCTTTAATTACTGGTGCTTCTTTAATACCTTGTTGCTTGCGACTTAGGCCCATACTAGGGAAAAATCTCATTTTTTTGAACATATTGGCTATGTAGTAGTTAAAGGTATTCTCGATAGGAAAATATCTTTCATCGAGTGATCCCATTGAACTGAGCAGATCTTCTCAAATTCAACCCGCCAAGCTCTATCCCCTATTGTTCTAGTTAAATCTCAAGCAGTGGCTCATTCTGGCTTCTGTACTGTTTACAATTCCTACAATCTCAACATCTCCATGAAGGATAATTACTAGTCCATCTTTGATAAATTTAATTTCTGGTGTAGAATGGAAGGTATCACTTTGATTTGGTGTAACCATGGTCTCCCTAACAGTAAATTAAAAGAGGATTGGATATCAATAACCTGAAATTTCATAGGAAATTAAGCTATGCCTGTGGATAATCAAAGGTGCAAAGTTCCCAGTACATCCCTCTTGGTGTTATCATAAGCTCTAACACCTTGATTAGTGGGCTTGAGATCTTACGCCTTAAACCCGAGGTAGGTAGTAGTCTTTAAAGGGCAAACATTCAGTGCACTCCCATTATCAATCAAAACCAGAAGTACCCTCATCCTGTTACAATCGACTGTGATGTGCAAATGTTTAGTGTGGCTTATTCCTTCTTTTGGGAGATCTGAATCCAAGAAGGATAAGATATTCTTTACGTAAGTTGCCCCTACTATATTGGTCAGCTGATCTGGAGAAGTATCAAGGGAGACTTGGGCTGTACTTAATC
The DNA here is from genome assembly GCF_017979445.1 of Akebia trifoliata. Taxonomy (NCBI): domain Eukaryota; kingdom Viridiplantae; phylum Streptophyta; class Magnoliopsida; order Ranunculales; family Lardizabalaceae; genus Akebia; species Akebia trifoliata. The sequence goes on along the minus strand of NC_141377.1, from coordinate 19,858,608 downwards.
CTTTGAGAACGGTTTTCTCTATGAGCAGTGAAAGCTGAGAAATCCCAACTAAGATGTTGGCTCCTATTTTCCTTCTTCACACTTGATCACGGAGTTAGCTTCTTTTGATATTTTTTCTTTGATAGGATCGTCTCTTATCGTTTCTTTCAAGACGCAGGGTTTCAACACGAGTTTCTTGTGGCTTAAAACTCTACCCCCTCGAGTCAATATGTCTAACTTCAACATCACAGGAGAAGGAAAAGACTTCATCTTATTCATCATAGTATGGATCTTCATCTGTCAAGGAGACAAAGACTCTCTGGGTCATGTGAACCAAAGATAGCTAGTGAATGTGGGGCTAACTGTACGAGGTGAGGATAGACAATACGTTGTCATTCAAAGTTAGATCAAAATGGTTCAATAGTTTGTGGTGAAAACAGCATTAGTGAAGCTAATCCCAACAAGGAGATAACGTAGGCGGTTTTGACTCGGATTGGATAAGATGAGAGAGACGGGATTATATAGTAATAGGGGGTGGTGGAAACCATTTCAGGGTTTGGTGAAGATTGATAGGTGGGTAGTGGATTAGTGGTGACATTTGGTGATGTTGGGCTAGGGATTGTGACCTGATGAGTGTCTCCAAACACTCAATTATACGCACATTTTCTGGATATTTATCTTGATTTTTGTACCTATTTCTCTATATTAAGATAATAATCATGATAAGCCTCAAACCACCACGTTGCATGTTAATTAGGCTTAATTATATATAAATAAATTCATTTACTAGATAAATCTAATTACGTGTGTTTCTTGTGCAGAAAATCAACAATTTGGAATCAAAATCTCAAGGCAAAAGCATTTGGGCCCACTTTGGAATGCCCTAACACTTTGGAATGCCCTAATCCTTAACTCATATTCTCCTCTTTTGTCTTTTTGTGCAAAGAAAAGTGGAGGCTACTTTTAGACTCTTCTACACACATTTTTCTCTATAAATAGAGCCTTCATTTCTAGAGAAAGGGTCCCATCTTGGTTCTCTTATCCAAGACTCCTTTAATCTAAGGCTCTTTGCCTATTCTCTTATTTTTGTATTTTCATTTTCTAGTTATTTTCTTTTGGCTAATTAGTCTTGTAAGAAGTAGAAGAAGAAGAAGTTGTAATTTTCTCCATGAAATGAAGAAAAGTTCTTTCATCTCTTATCTTCCCTCTCTTGCAATGACATTAGGCTAAGTTCCCCTCCATTGGAGAGTGGAAAAGCCTAGAGCAAGTTCTTGTGTTATTTTTAATTTCATGCCTTTCTTTTATTTAAAATGCTTATGAATTCTCTTTAAGTTTCTTGCACCTTTTATTCTTAATATAGATACTTTATGCTTAGATTAGATCAAGATAAAGTATGCTTAAACTAGATAATTGGTAGTAGGAAGTTTTCAAAGAATTCTACTTTGTTTTTGTTCCCTTATTTCATTTCATTTGCAAAACTTTCCGATCTAAGGAGCTAACACCAAGCCCTTACGATTGAGTTATAAAAAGGCTTGAAACTAAGAATTGCTCATCAACATGTTCTAGGTAGATCCACCTCCAATGGTGTTTTAATTTCATAAGTTTACTTGCTTTTAATTTCATTTACTTTAGTTTCTTTTCTAGTAATTTTACATTTTCTTATAAGTTCAAAAATACAAAGAAAAACAGTTTTAATTCCTTTTAGTTAATTTGAATTTTATCTTCTTAGCTTAACTCTATTCCTCCTTTCTCTTGGGTTCGATCCCCTACTTGCCCCACAAGTAAGGTAAACGTAAGATTATTATTAACTCCGGTGAGAAGAACAGCGATAGTCTCATCAGAATTTTGGCGCCGCTGCCGGGGGAAAGGTAAAGGTAGTAGTGGTAAGTTTTGATTTAAAATTTATTTTTTTTTCATTTTTATTTTATTTTTTTTTTCTTTTGGTTTCTTTCTATAAGTTCAAGTGTTCTTGAGATTTTAAGAGAGAAGAAAGAAGAAAAAAACATTGAAAAAAAAAAAAGTCATTCTCGTTTTCTTTTTCACCCTTGACAGCAGAACTTAAACTGACTGTAACTTTCTACTCCGATCTCCGATTATCTATTAGTGTATATCGATTTGGGGTAGAACGAAATTTTCTATAAAATGTGACAAAGTCAGCAAGATAGCGGTAAGTCAGATTCTGTTTTTGAGTCCATTTACTATCATTTCTGCTAACATTTCTGTTTTGCTTCTTGTAGGTGAACATTTTTTTTTCTTTTTTTCTTTCTTCTTCAATTTCCTTTAATCTTTAGTTAGTTTATTTTTTCTGTTTTAGAAACTCTTGTATAGGATTTCTTGTAATTTTTATTAATTATCCAAGAAGGCTTGGATTGTAATAGACTAAGGAAGGACGACGGGTGGACAATACCGTCACGGCTCCTTAGGTTCGCACACCAAAATTGGAGTTGGTGGCCTAAGTCGACTCAAACCGTCTTCACCCCGTCTAGCACGGGAGGTAATCCCGAAACACCCACGCCTCTCTTTGCTAGTGGGTTACTCCTTGCCTTTGTATGTTATTTTTCCAATTTGCACACACTTGGAATAGTTAATTAAGTAGTAAAGAGCACCCCTCTCCTAGGGATGGCATGATAAGATAAGGATTGGAAGTCATTACCAATTCCTTGCTCTAATTAGGATAATCAATTCACTAGTCATCCAATCAAATTAATTAAAATCAATTAGACTTGACTATAGGGCCCACGAGCTCAATAGGAGAAATTCCGCTTCAAGTTGTGCCAATTGCGCTTCTTGGTCATTTTTGTATCTAGTAAGATCTTGCCCTTTGAGGGGATAGACTCAGTCTATTCAAGAAAGGAAGGTATTTAAGCGTGCTCTTGCTTATGCATTATGCGCCTCCTCCGATCTGGAGATCCGAATGATTCAAACTTGACTTCATAGAACCGAGTTGGAAGGCTAGTTGCGCTATTTCTACCCAGTTAGGAGCTGTCTAGCTTTAGGCAACCTATCTAGGTCCAGTCTTTTCTTTTCGTGATTGTTTGATCGACTGTGTGATTTGTATGCTTGGTAGACGTTCACAAAATAACGTGTTAGAACCATTTGATCCTGAGATCGAACGTACCATCAGTAGGATACGCAAGACACCATCAGTAGTTATGATGGGTGATCGAGAGCGAACTCTCAATGAGCTCTTCGCTCCAGCTTCCGCATCTCCTCCCACATGCATTGTTTTACCATTGAACAATGCACCTCAGTTTGAAATTAGGGCTGCCACCATCAATATGCTCCCTAAGTTCCACGGTTTAGAGCGTGAACAACCTTACACCCATCTTAATCGATTCTTGACTATATGTCAAACTTTTAGAAATCAGAATCTAGATGAGGAGAGTATCAAGCTTATTCTGTTCCCGTTATCCTTGGAAGACCACGCAGCTGCGCGTGGTTGAACTCCCTAACACCCAATTCCATATCTACCTGGGATGTTCTATCCAAGAAATTTATGGCCAAATTCTACCCCGTGGCCAAAACTGAGAAAATGAAGGACTCTATTAGAAATTTTAGAGCCCGTCCTGATGATGAATTTTCCCAAACTTGGGAAAGATTCAATGATTTATTGGTCAAGTGCCCACACCATGGCATTGACAAAGCACAGTTGGTGCAAAGTTTTTATAGAGGATTAACAATGAATCAACGTACCTTAGTCGAGTCAATGCATAAGGGTCAGTTCATGAACCAGACTCCCAACCAAGCGTATGATTTCCTCGTAGAGTTAGCTGAGAGTGCTCAAAATTGGAGTACTAACCAAGAAGAATTTGATAGAGACGATCCGGTTAGGAAGACAGGCATGTATGAGATGAAGGCAGACCCTGATCTCAAAAATGTCATGTGTAGTTTAGTGAGTGGGATGAATAATCTCACGAAGAAGTTAGATGCCTTTACCATCTCAGCATCCAAACCTCACCTAGACCCTCGTACAATTTCGCAAGTGACTGTCGAACCGAGTTCTTTGTGCGTCATATGCGACGGCAACGACCATTTGGTCGAGTGTTGTCCTACCTTGCCTCAAATCAAAGCTGAATAAGCAAATGCGATTAATGGCTATAGTGCTTTTAGGAAGACAACTCCAAACTCTTTTAGCCAAACGTATCACCCAGATAATAGGTTCCATCATAATTTCTCATACAGACAGAACGAACATGTTCAATCTAGTGGTCCGTCAGGTTACAATAGGAGTTTTCCTAGGCAATCTGGTTCTTCCACAAACCAAGCCATTGTTCCTCAAGTCCCTTATCAACCCCAACAATCTACCGATTGCAGAGCCATCATACCAGATCCCATGACCAATTACCAGCAGCCTGCCCAACAACAGTCGTCCTTAGAATCTATGATTGCCAAGTTGATGAGGCAGCAACAGCAGTTCATCCAAACTCAACAGCAAACCCATCAAAATCAAACTCAGATTAACCAGGTCACTGCGCAATCCATAGCTAAGATGGAAGTTCAGTTGGGGCAGTTAGCTCTTTCCTTGAGTGGGAGAGAGAAAGGTCAATTTCCTAGTCAGACTATCCCTAACCCTAGAGGTCAACCTTTGATTCCAAACGGATCAAAAGGTCAATACGAAGTAGGAAGCCATTCTGGAGCTCCACAAGACTCAGTCCAGGCTATCCACACCTTGCGTTCGGGAAAGAAGGTGGACAACAAGGTCCAACCTATTGACACGGGAGAAAAGTCTTAGAAAAGGACAAAGTTCAAAAAGAAGCCATAGAGTCTCCAACAGAGAAGAGAAAGATTTGGAAAATCCTCCTATCATTTTGCCAATTCCAAAAGCTCCATTCCCCATCGCCTTAGAGATTCTAAAAAAGGTAAGCAGTTTGAGGGTGTCTTAGAAGTCTTCCAAAATGTGCATATCAATATCCCATTCCTAGATGCCATTAAGCAGATACCTTCTTATGCGAAATTCTTAAAGGATTTGACCACAGCTAAAAGGAAAACACCATTTCCTCGGGAAGCTATTATGGCAGCCCAAGCTTCGTCACTCATCCAACAAACGATTGCACCAAAATTTAAGGATCCTGGATGTCCGACAATTTCTATTCATATTGGAAATCAAGTGGTCGAAAAATGTCTCTTAGACTTAGGGGCCAGTGTGAACCTTTTACCATATTCGGTTTATAAACAATTAGGTTTGGGGGTTTTGAAACCCACAGATATCACGTTGAGTCTAGCCGATAGGTCCATAAAAATTCCAAAGGGTATAGTTGAGGACGTGATAGTTAAAGTCAAAGATTTCTATTTTCCTGTTGACTTTGTTGTCTTAGACACAGAGCCAGTCATCAATTCGAACAGTCATATTCCTATCATCTTAGGACGTCCATTCTTAGCCACGTCTGACGCAGTCATTCGTTGTAGAAACGGAATTATGACTTTAGCATTTGGGGATATGAAAGTGAAACTGAACGTCTTCCACAATTTCCAAGGAATTGATGTAGATGATGGTATGGAGGAAGTGAACATGATAGATACGCTAGTCAATCAAACGTATCAAGAATTAGGGTACTCTGATCCCCTAACGAAATGTTTGGCTCACTTTGGCCTTGACTTGGACGTAGAAGAGTCTATAAGCGAAGTCAATGCTTTGCTTGAATCCGTTCCACTCTTAGATTCTGTGCGGTGGCACGCAAAAGCTGAAAGTCTTCCTGTGCGCACATCCAATCTTGTTCCTTCTCATGTCGAGCCTCCAAAATTGGAACTCAAGTCTCTTCCAGAGACCTTGAGATATGCATTTCTTGGCAAGAATCAAACCTTGCCTGTGATCATTTCCTCTCACCTCAATGAAGTCCAAGAGGGAAAGTTGTTAGGAGTATTAAGGGAACATCAAGAAGCTATTGGTTGGAGCATAGCTGACATCAAGGGAATTAGTCCATCTGTGGTGATGCACCACATTCGTTTAGAGGATTTTGCTAAACCTTCCTTAGAACCTCAGAGACGACTAAATCCTGTCATGAAAGACGTGGTTCGGATGGAAGTGATGAAATTGCTAGATGCGGGTATTATCTATCCTATCTCTGACAGTCGTTGGGTGAGTCCTATACAAGTAGTTCCTAAGAAATCTGGTATCACTGTGGTAGTGAACCAAGACAATGAATTAATCCCCACTCGAGTCCAAAATGGATGGAGAGTGTGTATTGACTATAGGAAACTCAACTCGATGACTCCTAAGGATCATTTCCCCTTACCTTTCATTGATCAAATGTTAGAGCGTCTGGCAGGACATTCTTACTATTGCTTCTTAGATGGTTATTCCGGGTACAACCAGATACCTGTTGCTCCAATCGATCAAGAGAAAACAACTTTCACCTGTCCCTTTGGAACTTTCGCGTATCGTCGCATGCCTTTTGGATTGTGCAATGCACCCGCTACTTTTCAACGGTGCATGATGAGTATATTTTCCGACATGCTAGAAAATATCTCGAAGTGTTCATGGACGATTTTTCAATTTTTGGATCAAGTTTTGAGGAATGTCTCCATCACTTGACTTTGGTCCTTGTACGTTGCAAAGAGGTCAATCTAGTCCTCAATTGGGAAAAATGCCATTTCATGGTAACATCGGGGATTGTGCTAGGGCACATTGTTTCTGCTAAGGGGATTGAGGTAGATAAGGCAAAGGTAGGTCTAATTGAAAAATTACCACCTCCTAGAACGGTCAAAGAAATTAGGTCATTCCTAGGCCATGCGGGTTTTTATCGTAGATTCATTAAAGATTTCGGAAAATCTCGAAGCCTTTATGTGAGCTATTGGGAAAGGATGTTCCTTTCGACTTTTCAGAGTCATGTCTCTCTGCGTTCAACAAGCTCAAGTCCGAGTTAACCTCGGCACCCATTATTCAACCTCCAAACTGGAGCATTCCATTCGAAGTTATGTGCGACGCTTCAGATTATGCAATAGGCGCTGTTTTGGGTCAGCGAATTGAAAAACAACCTCATGTTATCCAATATGCTAGTAAAACCCTAAACGATGCTCAGCTTAATTACTCTACAACAGAGAAGGAAATGCTAGCAGTGGTCTATGCCATTGAAAAATTCCGCCCCTACCTCATAGGATCTAAAGTCGTGATCTACACAGACCACGCAGCATTGAAGTACCTTCTATCAAAGAAAGATGCTAAAGCAAGGTTAATCCGTTGGATTCTACTTCTACAAGAGTTTGATCTCGAGATCCGAGACAAAAAAGGGGCAGAAAATGTCGTAGCTGATCACTTGTCTAGGATAGTTAACAAGCCATCCGAGGAATCCTTACCCATCTCTGAATCCTTTCCCGATGAGCAACTTATGCAAATCTCTCAAGCCAAGGCTCCATGGTATGCGGACATTGTCAACTACCTAGTTACAAGTTAATTCCCAGTCAAAATGACTAGTCAAGAGAAACTTCGTCTTCTGTCAAAAACAAAATGGTATTTCTGGGATGAGCCATACTTATTTAAGTATTGTCCTGATCAAATCATTAGACGTTGTATTCCAACCTGTGAGCAAGTCAGTATCCTAGAGTTTTGTCATAATCATGCTTGTAGAGGGGCACTTCAGTGGTAAAAAGACCGCCATGAAAATCCTACAATGCGGTTTTTTCTGACCTAGTATTTTTCGTGATGCCCACGAGTTTAGCAAATCTTGTGATAGATGTCAAAAATTAGGAAAAATCTCTAAGAAAAATGAAATGCCTCAAAATCCTATACTGATCATCGAAATTTTTGACGTGTGGGGTATAGACTTCATGGGACCTTTCCTATCTCCCAGGGTTACCAATACATCCTAGTTGCCATTGACTATGTGTCAAAATGGGTCGAAGCTGTGGCATGTAGAACTAACGATCACAAGGTTGTGATAAAATTCATCAAGGAGACGATTTTTTCAAGATTTGGTACTCCGCGAGCTATCATAAGTGATGGTGGCTCGCATTTTTGCAACAAGATCTTTGCTGCGTTGATGAAGAAATACCTCATAACGCATAAGGTTGCCACACCTTACCACCCACAAACAAGTGGACAAGTGGAGATTTCTAACAGGGAAATAAAGACTATCTTAGAAAAACAGTCAATCCTTCAAGGAAAGATTGGTCTTTGAGATTGAGTGATTCACTCTGGGCCTATAGGACTGCATTCAAGACACCCATAGGGATGTCTCCCTACCGTTAGTTTTTGGCAAGGCCTGCCATCTCCCTGTAGAACTAGAACATCGTGCATATTGGGCGATCAAACGCCTCAACTTTGATTTTGATAAAGCCGGTGAGAAGCGAAAGTTACAACTAGACGAGTTAGAAGAGATTAGAAATGACTCGTATGATTGTGCCAAAAGGTACAAAGAGCGTACCAAATTCTTTCACGATAGGCACATTCTTAGGAGGAATTTCATTCCTAATCAAAAAGTTTTGTTGTATGATAATAGACTCCACCTTTTTCCAGAAAACTTAAGTCTCGATGGACTGGCCCATATATTATCCAAACAGTTTACCCCCATGGTGCTGTTGAAGTCCTTAATCCTAAGGACGGATCCACTTTCAAAGTGAATGGCCAACGTCTCAAACCGTTTCTCGAGTATGTTCCGCAGGAGGAAGTTCTTTTTCTCGATGATCCCGTCTATCAAAATTAACTATGTTTTCGTCTAGCTAAAGACGTTAAACTTAGCGCTTCTGGGAGGCAATCCATGCACTTCAAGGGACATTGTGTTAAATATCAACAGGACTATAAGGTCTTTCTCAGGTGCTATCTAACCCACTTCATTTCATTTTGTCAATTTCAATTTTACCTTTGCATGTATATGTTGAAATATTGAGGACAATATAATGTTTAAGTTTGGGGGTGTATGGGTTGGATTTCCACTTATTATTTTCTTCTTTTATACAAAAAAAAAAATTTGAAAAATTTTTTGGTTGGCAACTTTGTTGTATTTTTCTCAAAGTCTTAGCTTGTATCTTTTAAGCACTTAGTGAAAATATTTAATCAGTCTTTCATTGGAAGCTATGATCTGGAGTCCCCATTTATGTTTCTCTTAGGCAAAAATTAGAGCAAAGTTATCTTTTGGTTTATAGTCACTTCTAATAAGGTTACCAAGAGTCTAGATTGTATTAAAAGAGCTTGTTACCTTCTTTCTACCTAGAGTTTAAGGAAAAACTAGGTTTGATGAACTTTGACTTCCTTGTTCAATTGGTTGGTTGATTAGAAGAAAAACAGAACTGGATTGTATACACCTTGTACAGCAACCATTGAATTAGACTGGGTACCTTGAAAAGGGCTGCCTACTTTTCTTAGAAAAATAGTGAAGAAGTAATATAAAAAAAAAAAAAAAAAGTCAAAGATCCAAAAGTTTATGTAAAGTTTTAGTAGTAGGGTGAAAGCCATCAAGTGTAAAAATGTGAGTATACTGGAATATCACAGATAAAGCCCCTTAGAGGTATTAAAGTGAATATCCACACTTCTCACTACCCCAGACAGGATGCTAAGTTTAGAATTAAACCCTAAGTTACTCCAGTTATTCTTGAGTAGTTAGAAGGTTGAAACTCATTTTGGGAAATCGAATCTCTTAAATTTCTAAGTTAGAATCACTATCGCTCAAAGGTCAATTTAAGTCTAAGTTTTGTCGTAGAGAAATAAGGGTTGGGACTCTATACCAAGCAGTACTTCTAATTGATTGACAAAACCAAAAAAAAGACTTGTGCTTTTCAATATAAGTTTTGATTTTGACTATTTTTACTTCAAAGTTGTTTTCAAATTTTGTGGGTATATTTTCTGCAAACCCTCACGAGTCAAACTCGTCCACTAGGGGTAACCTAGCGGTTCAAGGGCTTGCTGCATTCGCTAAATGCAGTCGAGGTGCCTGCGAAAGTGGCAGTTTTATTTTCTAGGGACTAGAAAAAGGTAAGTTTGGGGGTGTGATGAGTGTCTCCAAACACTCAATTATACGCACATTTTCTGGATATTTATCTTGATTTTTGTACCTATTTCTCTATATTAAGATAATAATCATGATAAGCCTCAAACCCAACGTTGCATGTTAATTAGGCTTAATTATATATAAATAAATTCATTTACTAGATAAATCTAATTACGTGTGTTTCTTGTGCAGAAAATCAACAATTTGGAATCAAAATCTCAAGGCAAAAGCATTTGGGCCCACTTTGGAATGCCCTAATCCTTAACTCATATTCTCCTCTTTTGTCTTTTTGTGCAAAGAAAAGTGGAGGCTACTTTTAGACTCTTCTACACACATTTTTCTCTATAAATAGAGCCTTCATTTCTAGAGAAAGGGTCCCATCTTGGTTCTCTTATCCAAGACTCCTTTAATCTAAGGCTCTTTGCCTATTCTCTTATTTTTTTATATTTTCATTTTCTAGTTATTTCTTTTGGCTAATTAGTCTTGTAAGAAGTAGAAGAAGAAGAAGTTGTAATTTTCTCCATGAAATGAAGAAAAGTTCTTTCATCTCTTATCTTCCCTCTCTTGCAATGACATTAGGCTAAGTTCCCCTCCATTGGAGAGTGGAAAAGCCTAGAGCAAGTTCTTGTGTTATTTTTAATTTCATGCCTTTCTTTTATTTAAAATGCTTATGAATTCTCTTTAAGTTTCTTGCACCTTTTATTCTTAATATAGATACTTTATGCTTAGATTAGATCAAGATAAAGTATGCTTAAACTAGATAATTGGTAGTAGGAAGTTTTCAAAGAATTCTACTTTGTTTATGTTCCCTTATTTCATTTCATTTGCAAAACTTTCCGATCTAAGGAGCTAACACCAAGCCCTTACGATTGAGTTATAAAAAGGCTTGAAACTAAGAATTGCTCATCAACATGTTCTAGGTAGATCCACCTCCAATGGTGTTTTAATTTCATAAGTTTACTTGCTTTTAATTTCATTTACTTTAGTTTCTTTTCTAGTAATTTTACATTTTCTTATAAGTTCAAAAATACAAAGAAAAACAGTTTTAATTCCTTTTAGTTAATTTGAATTTTATCTTCTTAGCTTAACTCTATTCCTCCTTTCTCTTGGGTTCGATCCTCTACTTTCCCCACAAGTAAGGTAAACGTAAAATTATTATTAACTCCGGTGAGAAGAACAACGATAGTCTCATCATGACCTTTTGTTGTCATAAGATTTGAAATGAAGACAAAGAGTGATACAATCGATCAGGATGATGGTCAGGATTTTGATAGGAACTTACAGACAAGTTAAAGATTTTTGTGTCAGCTGGCAATGGATTTGGTAAAGGTTGGGGTTGGATAGGGGTAAGAAACCCTTTTTTCATCAATTTTGTGAAGAGCTACCGTGAGACCTCATCCCTAGATTGTAAACTGACGCGGAGTTTTGAGGTGACGTGGGTGAACCTGTTATTAGCCCAGCCCCCGCGGGCTGGGGGTTTGGCTGGGGTAGCTAGAACGTGTTGGCTATGTAAACTGGTTGGACTAGGGTTTGGGAACATAAGGGTTTCTTGACTTATTATCCGAGGGATTAGAAATAACCCCCAAGGCAAAGCATCATCGAGTTGGCTTCCGACTTGTAATTGGGATTCAAAGGTAGGAAGATATTGAGCAACCAAGTGCTGAATATATCCTTGTGTAAGATTTTTCAGGATAATCGCTACTTGTTCCTTCTCCGAGGGTCTATCCCATATTTGGGCAGTCTTGGCCCTCCATCGACCAATGAAATCAATAAAAGTTTCTCTATTTTTCTTCTTAGTTGACTCCAAATCCCTTCTTGAAGTTTCAATCTCGGTACTGTACTTATACTGATGCCGAAAGGCCTTTGACATGCTCTCCCAGGTACCCACAATAATTGGATCTTGAGACATCAGCCAACGTAGTGCTGATCCTAATAGAGTTCTCTGAAATAATAACGTCATCTGTTCCTCGCTGAGCCCCATGATGCGCATGTTAGTAACATACACCTTAAGATGTGTTTTTGAACATCCTATACCACTAAACTTGTCGATTTCAGGCACTATAAAGTTCTCTGACAAATGAATTCTAGGGATGCGATTCAGAGCTTCAATGGCTACTAAAATTTCATCGATACCTTTTATACTCTTCATAGGTGACTCTAGTTGAGACATTATGTTGGCTAACACTGGATTCTTATCAATATACTCTTCCTCTCCGTCGAGTTCGAAGAGTTCATGTGAACGTTTCTCTTCTACCTTCTTTCCTTTTGGGTTATCTAGGGGATTGCCTGTTGATTCCGAGATCTGTTATAATACTTTTACTTTGCTTCTTATACTGTTTATATCATTGGCGAAGGCTGTGAAAATCTTACGAATCTCTGTAAGCTCAGACTCTGAAGTCATTTCTACCTGTTGACTTGGTATTGATGTTCGCTCTAACCGACTGGACTTACAACTCCAACTAGGAGGTGGACGCTTGAGTTTGGGCGTAATGATAATCCTATTGACCCATCAAAGATAGATTTAATCAATTTCAGTATTAAATAATCCATTAAATAATCCATTCACGCAATGATTATTCAAAAGAGAAATAAATGTTTATTAAAAAAAATAGCTTTACTAAAAATGATTGACAAAGAAACGTTCTCATTACAATATCTTTCAACAAATCTGACTTAAACTATTTTTTACATGGACGCTTGGCTTTATCTTAATGGTCATCAGGATTGCTATCAGGCTTGATCCTTTTGACTCTAACAACTGGTTCTTTGAATTCTGCTGGTCCGTCTAGATACCCTAAGGTGCGTTTGTTCCAAGCCTTCTAATGAGATGTAGTAACTTTTCAGTCAATGGCTCGGGAGGGAAGAAAACTTTGTGCTAAGGTAAAGATAACTCTATGCGTACGTCGTACTGTTATGAGATTAATGCAGGTTGGTAGAAAGACGTTTTTTCTAAACTAATCAGACGGACATAGTAGGATCCTTTGGTTCCTAGAACAAAAAGATCGATCATCCACCAAGGACATCTTAAACCGATATGATAGGCAAGGCGAGAGTCTAACCATCTGCTCCAAGCCTTGACTGAGTTGTGATGTACTAATAGGTTTCTTTTGGAAAAGTGTTCTGGCCCAACTCAAGATTTGAAGAAACATCTACAATTTTGAGACGGTCACAAAGCCACATATAGAGTAGGTGGGGGCTTCCTTTGAAGTTTTCCCTCTCACAATTCTTTATGGCATTTAGACCTGAGAAAGTTTTAGCTAGGATAAGAGGTACAAGGTTGGCTTTCCTAGAAAGTTGAGAGGCTATATCTATGAAGGACTCAAGAATAGTCTGGCCATCACTTTTGGAGGTTAGCATGTATTGGGCTAGGATTCCTAGGCACAATCGATAGTTTCTAGTGGCTCGCCAGGGTTCGGATTTTACATTGACGGGATAACTACGGGAGTGATGCGGGCCCAGTAAAGGTAGTAAGTCCAATCTCCCGTTATGGATTTGGGCCTTGGCTTCTTCTTTTTAAATGTTCAGTCTTATGGCAAGGTCACCAGAATATCCTGTCTTCAATGAGGGCCTGACTAGCGGTCCTGAAGTAGATATCCTCATAATGCCACAATAATCTTCGTGAGTGGGGCACAAATGCATATGCCCAATATGGAATATGTGAAGGTAAGGGTTCTAGCGCTTAGCCATAGCGTGTAAGAAGTTCTAGTCTATCTCAAACTCATGGAAGTAGAGAGCACTCCTCAACATGAATCTCCCAAAATTGATCTTCTTTACAGGGTGCATCCATATGATGGTTGTTTTGACTAACTGATCGATTGAGTTATCGCCTGTGGCTAGTATCCTGGTTTGACACAAAAAGGTATTTTAGTACATTTCCAAGGTCCATGTAAAATTACTTTTTCTTTTGAAAAATCTTGTTCTTATAGAAAACATTTTCTGGAAAATACTTTCCTTTTGTAAACTATTTTTCTTCTTTGAAAATGGGTTGAAATCCGAATTTAGAAAATAATTTGATTTTTATTTTGATATAAATGGCCCGACCCATCATGATTGTTGGGTGGTGATGGACTGGGTCATTATGCAACAAATGGATTCTTTATTGGCTCGGTGCACCCATTTTAATCAGGTAAAACAAAAACTTGAGGACAACCATACCTTCTGATCTACACATTCATCATTCATATACATTAACAATCAAAAGGTCCCATTCAAATAACAACCCGGGAACACCTACAATAAGTTCGAGTCGTGGCCTACAAGTTTCTAGACTCTAAGCTTACTATATGCAATGCATTTTTGTCTGGCCACCCTTGCCCAAGTACACGTATATACCTATCGAGCGTACTCAATCAGATGGTACGTGGTGACTTGGTTTGATATACCGTATAGGTGATAATCTAAAACTCCAATCCATTTCTCTAAAGCCAAACACAGCTAGTTTAATCCTCAGATCAGAGGTAGCACGCAATACTTGAGCAAAGGCACTCTTAAATCACATCTTTTCTTGAATAGACGTAGCCTATCCTCTTAGTACCGTAGTACATCGAAGTAGGATCTCGCTTAGGTACTGGTTTTGATCAAGAAGTGCAACTGATGTACCTGGATCATCTTTGATATACCTATGGGTACGAGTCAAGAGTTGTAGCTTTCATAAATGGTTTGGCATCCCACGAGGGGACTGACCACGTACTAGTACTACATTGGCAATCGGGACATGTGACCGTGCGGCTTACAATAGGTCAAAGGCTCAGGTCACTCCAGCCTAGGTGCATCGATATACCTTTTAGAGTCACCTGATCAGACAGAACTGATATCCCAGTTTGATATACCCTAAGGTACGTGACTGGAGTTGTGGTTTTCATGAATGACGTCATATCTTCGAAGAGACCGGGCCACGCATTAGTGCCACATTGGCTATAAGGGACATGCGGCGTGCAAGACAATAATATAAATGTGCTAGTGGTGTGTGCAAAACAGGGTGGGGTGTGGCTGGGGCCTTTTTCAAACATATGGGCCCATGGGTCTATTAAACTACACAAGCAAAGGTATACATTGATTCAAGAAAGATTAAAACATATCCATATGGTTCAATTTAAGATCAAAGTGCACATCTCTTTGCATATCTCAATTTAGAATTATGGCGAATTGATAATGAATATAGCATAGTAATTGACCAATTCTAAATCATTGCAATACAATTTTTATAATTTTTATGATCCAATTTAGGGCTATTTTGGGGTGACCACAAACATGTTGATATTCAAAGGATATTAGATTAAGAATGGAACGACAATCATTGGGATAAGAGGTTATGATAATCTCTAAACAAATTGAAAGAAAGAAGAAGAGAAAAGGAAAAAAAAAATTTAGGAAACAAATCAACCTTTATCAAGCAATAAAAAATCGATTTTTTATTTTTATTTTTTTTAAAAGAACTTAAAAGAACACATTTTTTTTATAATAAAAAAACTATTAAAAAAAAAAAACAAAACCACCAATATTTTGCCATGCCAAACCGTTGGCTTTTAAAGAAAGAATTTAGAATCTCGATGGTGTGTTGGTGTGATAATATATAAAAATACTAGAACACCCAAAAATACATAGTGACTTCCATGGAACCTCCTCAATTAGAATGATTCTCGAATTAGATTTCGACTACAAAAATTTTTTACTTTTTTTTTTTCTGATTTTTTTTGAACATGCATTCTATCTAGCACCAAGAACAAAGAACTCATACTCTCGATGACATTCGGAATTTGCACATCAAGAACCCAGAGAACTAGGTTCTTGATAACCACTGGACTCGAACTTGAAAAAAAAATATTACTGGGAGGCTATAGGATCGTCCCAAACTTTGAATTCTACTATTGCATCCTGATTGGATGATTCAAGTTTCGTAAATAGCATCTTTTGAAGTTCAAAACCATTCAACCAATGAATTCCAAATCTTATAAATCCCAAAAATATCAACAATCACTCCGAAACGTAGAAGAAATTTCAGTAAATTCGGATCAGGGAAGATAAATTTGGAAAAAAAACTCAAATCGATGTACTAATTACCGATTTTAGATCGAGCGATCCCACGATTTCCATGACTCAATCGAGAACAAAGATTATCAAGGTTCGAACGTCTCTAAGGTAAGAAAAAAAACTAATCTGAAATATCTTCGTTCGATCTTTCAATCCCTCTTCTTCTTCAACTCCCAAAAGAAAATAAGCATTATTTCTCTTTTTTTTTTATTTAAAAAAACCTGGTTTCAAAAAAAATAAAAAATAATAAAAAATCTTCAGTCGAAGATTCAAAACGATTTCAAAAGAAATCAACAGAAATTTAAATTAAAAAAAAAAAATTGATTCTTCAAGCGACATTTGTTACTTCACTTTGAATCAAAGGTCTCTTGCCGATTTGAACCAGCAACTCCAACCTTCTTTGACAAACGAAGGAGACATCATTTTTCAATAAAAACCGTTCAAGATTGATTAGATTTTAAAGGGACTGTCGATTCGAAACTTTGCGTCTCTACCTCAGAAGACATCGATCAAATTTAATAGTCCTAAACCGATCGGAATAGAAGCTTTAAATCGATCGGCTTAAGCCATGGTCTCTGTTGAAGAAGATGATATGAATTGGGAAAAAAATGATTTTTTATTACAAGCACAATGATCTTTGAATTAGAATCATTAAGGGTGTAATAGTTAAAACCCGTTTCTTACTAATAACACACCTTTTATAAAATAAGATTTACCATCTATAGTTAAAACCCATTTCTTACCAAAATTCCTATTTTTTTTTATTTTTTTGCTTGCTGTCATTCATAAAAAAAAAATAATAGTAATAAAAAACTACCAATAATAATACTGTCAAAGGACCGTGACATATCAAAAAATAAAAAATAAAAATAGATCGACACCGAAAAAAATAAAAATAAATAATAATATTATCGAAAAGCAAATTAACACACAAAAAACAAAAAAAATCATAACCCAATGATCATTATCCCATCCTCAATATAACCATCACCTTGAAATCTCGTATTATTTAGGGTCATTCCGGATGGCCCTTGATTAAACCATAAAAAAATAATATGTTGGATCAAGGTACTCCAAATAGAATCGAATGATTAATGATCAGACGAACAAGAATAATAATAATAAATATAAAAAAACTGATAAACAAACAAAAGAAACTTACTCAAAATAAAAAAACTAGGTCATCGGCAATGTTCCCATACTCGAGGCTTTTCAAGTCTGATCTTCAAAAATCCCCAGCGGAGTCGCCACTGAAAGCGCCCTCGATCTGCGGGGTGCGCGGATCCGCTTTTGACTTTTGAGGTTTGGGAGTCGCCACCTAGTTATTGCGGTCTAGGAACCGGACATCGACTCTAAACGGATAAAAATAACTAATCTACTTAAAAAATTACTGAGTTCGGGTATTACATTACGGGGTTGGAAGGTGTTAGGCACCAACACCCCCCAGCAAACACCGGCCTCTACTAATTTTCAAATAAGACTACATTGCTAAAAAGACGTAACCGTTAAAAAAATATATATATATATACCTTAACGAAGACAACGGTCTTGTTCCCTCAGATCTAGTAGAATAATTCTTCGTACAACACCCCTCGCTTTGTTCTGTCATTGGATTCGTTTCGGATCTCCAAAATAAAGTTTCTCCTTATGAATTTTTTTAATTTTTTTTTTATAGATTTTTGGGGTGTTTTGGAAGGTTTTCTAGGTGTTTTTTGAGCTAAAGTTGGGGTATGAATGTTAGGTAAGGAGTTGAGGCTTCAAACTTAAGGTTTATAGGAGGCTAGGGAAGCTTTTTGACCTAATTTTTCTAGGGTTTATTTTTTCATACTTAAATAGGTTGTAAGGTCCCTTATTTATAGATTTTTTTGAGTGCTTATTTTGATAGAGTTAGTGTGTAATTATAATTCTTTTAGATAGAGTTATTGTTTAATTAGAATTGTTTTAGGTAGAGTTATATTTTAATTAGAATTGTTTTAGGTAGAGTTATTATTTAATTAGAATTCTATTAGGATTTTGACTTTTAGTCTCACTTGATTGACTTTAAGATTTTAACTTTAGTCTTACTTGATTGACTTTAGTCTTATTTGATTGATTTTAAGATTGAATTTAGTCTTACTTGATTGACTTTAAGATTGACTTTAGTCTTACTTGATTGACTTTAAGATTTTGACTTTAATTTTACTTGATTGTCTTTAAGATTTGTACTTTAGTCTTACTTGATTGACTTTAATTTTAATTCGGATTTCACTTTACATTAATTAATGTTTAATTATAAATTTTAGAATTTTTAATTATTAAAATTGTAAAATTACCGTTTTACCCTCGGAGAGAACTTTTTGCATTTTAAGTTGGTTTTTGATGTTCCAAGATGTTTTGGAATCAATTTTTCATAAGGATTTTGATGGGATTATTGATTTGTGTCATTTATGAAATTTTTTGTGCGAAATGGTCGTGAACTTTATGAGGGGAATTTTCATAATTTTGTCGAATTTTGTGAAAATTCACGAAATAGTTTATTTGATTTCGATTAATTATTTTATGTGTTTGAAAGGATTTTTCTAAGCATAATGTAGGCTCTAGGGATGTTTTGAGGTTAGGGGTATTTTGGTAATTTGATCATTTTTTAGTGATTTTTACCGTAAAGTTTCTTTTTGTCTGCAAGATGATGATTTCTATGTTTTTAGAGTTATATTTTCCTAGCATAGTGTGGTTTCTAAGGTTTTGTTAGTTTGAGATACCTCATCTGAATTTTTGAAACATATCTAGTAACAAACGGAATATTGGAATAAACATCCATCATCGGGAATCGTTGCGATCAGGTTGACGAGTTGCTTAATCAGGCAAATGCAAAAATGGGGTGTCTACAATTTCTAATAGGATTTAACGAAGTTCCTATAATGTTATGACTCCAATTACCTCATTGTTCAATCTTGTCATGATTGCTTTCATTGCATAAGCACATTTCAATTTTCAATCATTATAGTCAATGAGAGGAGATCTTTAGGACTTGACACATTTTTACCAAGTAAGCATCACACCATTGCACACACGTGCACTTTTGCATTAGTCAAGGATAATTTTCTAAAATTCAAGGATCTGATATCGTCAGTGAGAGTTCAAGCTCGAGGACCTGATAAACTTGTTCTGGAAGAGTTTTACCCTCAAGGATTCAAACGCCCCAACGAATTGTTAAATCAGGCTGCAAAATGAACTATTACTAGCTTTAGCATTCGGATATCGTACTATTTACCAAAATAGATTTGCTATCTAGTTTGCTTCGACCCACTGCCAAAGAGGGGCATCTGTAGACACCCTATTTTTGCAGTCACTTGATTAATCAACTCGTTAACTTGATTGCGACGATTCCCAATGATGGATGATTATTCCAATACTTTATTTGTTACTAGATATGTTTTATAAATTCAGATGAGTTATCTCAAATTAACAAAACTATAGAAACCATACTACGCTAGGAAAATATAACTCCAAAAACATAGAAATCATCATTTTTTAGACAAAAAAAGCTTTACGATAAAAATCACTAAGAAATGATCAAATTACCAAAATACCCCTAACCTCAAAACATCCCTAGAGCCTACATTACGCTTAGAAAAATCCTTTCAAACACATAAAATAACAAATTAAAACCAAATAAACCATTTCGTCAATTTTCACCAAATTCGACAAAATTACGAAAATGCCCCTCATAAAGTTCACGACCATTTCGCACAAAAAATTTCATAAATGACACAAACTAATATTACCATTGAATTCCTTATGAAAAATCGATTCCAAAACATCTTGGAACATTGAAAAATTACTTAAAACACAAAAAGTCCTCTTCGAAAGCAAAATGATAATTTTACAATTTTAATAATTAAAACATTAATTAATGTAAAGTGAAATCCTAATTAAAATTAAAGTCAATCAAGTAAGACTTAAGTCAAAATCCTAAAATCTAGCCAATCAAGTTAGACTTATGTCAAAATCCTAAAATCTAGTCAATTAAGTGAGACTTAAGTTAAAATCCTAATCATCTAATAAGACTAATGTCAAACCCGAACCCTAATAGAATTCTAATGAAACTCTAAAACTATCTAAAAGAATTCTAATTAAATCCTAACCCTAATAGAATTCTAATTAAACTCTAAAACTATCTAAAATAATTCTAATTAAACTCTAAAACTATTTAAAAGAAACATAATTAAACTCTAAAACTATCTAAAATAATTCTAATTAAACTCTAAAACTATCTAAAATAATTCTAATTACATTTTAAAATTATTTAAAAGAAACATAATCTAACTCTAACTCTATCTAAAAAGCTCTTAAAAAAATTTATAATTAGGGGTCTCTACAACATATTTTTGTATTCAAGAGAAAATCCTAGAAAAAGTAGGTCAAGGAGCCTCCCCAACCTTCCTAAAACTTTGATTTTGAAACCCTAACCCCTTACCTATCATCCAACCCCCAGATTTTGTTCAAAAAACACCCAAAACTCCTTCTCAAATACCTAGAAATCCATAAAAAATTTTAAAAAACTCACAGATCTAAGAAGAAGATACCTCAACTTGGAGATCAGAAATTAGATCCGGTGACGGGTGAATAGCAAGGAAATACATACGAGGATACTTTCTGCCAGTGCTGAGGGAATCGTTGTAATCCGCAAGGTAACTTATTATTTATTTTATTTATTATTTTTGTTCTATTTTACAATGTAATCATTTTTAAAAATTAGTAAAGATCGACGTTTGTTAGGCGGGGTTGGTGCCTAACACCTTCTAACCCCGTAACGTGATCCCTGGACTCAGTATTTTCTTAAGTAGATTAGTTGTTTTTATCCGTTTTGAGTCGATGTTCGGTTCCTAGACCGTAATAACTAGGTGGGTACTCCCAAACCTCAAAAATCAAAAGCGGATCCGCGCACCCCACGAATCGAGGGCACTTTCATCAAGATGAACCAACAAATCAATTAATCAAATGTGCATTACAATCTAGAAGACCAATTAAGCAACCATGCAAAATTGTAGATATGGCTTCAGATCAATATGATGTAATCCAAGTACAATGTGGAACAGTCATTTTCAAATGGAGCGCCCTAAAATTGCTCCAATGTACTCCATACGTGATATTATATGCAAGAGTGAAGGCGCTATTTTTGGGTCTCAAAGCATCTTAAGTTTATAAATAGATCATTTTTCTAATTGAAAAAGGGTCATTGTCCCTTGGTCCATTATCTCTTCTCCCCTTAAATGATCTTGACATTTTTCTGTAATTTTTCATTTTTAGATAGGTTTTATTTCAATAATTCTTAGTAATTTCTCAAAGAATGAGATAGTGTAAATTGGTTACCATATGAATACAAGTATTGGTTTCATGATTTCTCCTTGTATCCTTGAAATGACCATAGGCTAGACTCCCTCCATTAGTGAAAGGATGAAGCCTAGGAGCAAGCTTTAATTCTATGTTTATATTATTTATCTTTCCATGTTCTTTATGATTATAGAGTTCTCTTCAATGTTTTATCCAACTCCAATGGATCAAACCTTTAGATGAATCTCTACACCTCTTATGTTTAATTTAGATGTTTTATACTTAGATAAGATCAAGATAAAACATAATTAATCTAGATAATTGGTAGTAGGGACTTTACACATTAGTGAGTGAAGGAGTCTTAACTATTGTATTACTTTAAGCTTCATGCCATATCTTCAAGACAATGAGCTCACACCAAGCCCTTGGAGTTGAGTGCTAGAAGGATATAACTTAGACATAGTGTTATTTGAAAATCCTAAGCTACTTAAATCATTAATGACTTTATTTCTTGTTTTGTAGTATAAATTTTCTTTTTATTGATTTATTTTCTAACAACATTTACTCTCTATTTTTGTTTCACAAAAATATAAAAATAGATTTTAAAAGTGTAACTTAAATTAACTTCATTTTGTTTAGCTTAGTAACAACCCTCCTTTCTCTTGGGTTTGTTCCCTTACTTACCCACAAGTTAAAGAGAGTATAGACATATTAATTTATGAAGGAATGACATCAGTTTGAGAATGAGAACTCCAGCTTGTGAAGGAGAGTTATTAAAGCTAAGTATGGGGAAAAGCAAAATGGGTGGGAAAGCAAATAGGTGAATTATTCATATGGGTGCAGCGTTTGGAGGGTATCATAAGCAATCTAACAGACTTCAAGAAGTGGGTGTAGTATAGAGATGGCAAGGACAATAAGGTTAGATTCTAGGAGGATCAGTTGGGTAGGGACTTGGCTCTTTGCTATTTCTTCCCCCATCTCTTCAATCTTTCCTCAAAGAAAAACTTTCCTTGGATAGACTTTATGAACCATGAAGAAAATGAACATGTATGGGATCCGGGATTCAGGAGATGTTTTATTGAATTGGGAATCCAAGACCTTGCTTATTTAATGACCAATCTTGACGAACCTCACTGGAATGTCATAGAAGAAGATAAGATGGAATAGACTTGTACCAAAAAAGCAAACTTCACTATTAATTCATTTGCACAAGTACTCACGGAGCTAAACAATCTTCTTAACAAGTTTCATTCGAGTACTATTTGGGGTTCTAAAGCCCCTTCTAGGGTCCATTTTTTCATTTGGTTAACCACTTTGAATAAATTACCCATGCTTGATCTTTTTATTTCTCGGGGTTTTATGACGCCCAATCGTTGTGTTCTTTGTCTAGCCAGTAACGAATTGGTTTATCACATTTTACTCCACTGTAAGGTATCCTTCGCTCTTTAGAGGCATTTTTTGGTATTTTTAGGATTTCTTGGGTTCTTTCGAATACAACTTTTTATCTTTTTCAGAGTTATTATTTATCATGTTTCTCGAGGAGATTGAACATTTGGTGGAGGTTTCTTCCTTTTGCCATCTATTGGGGAATTTGATTGGAAAAGAATGGGAGATTTTTTTAGAGGGTTGTCCTCAAACTTTCATGAGATTACCCTGAACATTTTGGGGATTTTATTCTTCTGGTGCAAGTTATACATTAACTTTAAGGGGGTCTTCTATGAAGACTTTGTATTCAAGTAGGAACCTTGGTGGATTGTTAGGAACTATTTGGTTTGGTCACCTTGACCGTCTTGTTAGTTTCTATTTTATTCTTTACAATCATGAATGAACTCATAAAAAAATATTTTATTTAGGATAAACAAACTACCTGTAAGAATATTTGTCAGAATCCATGAATAGATAGGATTTCCCTGTAATTCTTAGCTTTCAATGTAATTTGGGAAATGTTGAAGTTGTAATTGGAAAATTTTGAAGTCAAAAGAGCTTGAAGTTGCTAAAATTTATACATCGAAGATCAAGCACACTAAAAAAAAAAGGGAGGATGGAGGTTAGTTTCGACCACCTTAAGCGAAGATTGTTAAAAGGTAAATAGATGTGAGTGTCCATGGTTGACCGAAGCTAAGAAGAATACAAATTTCATTTCTCCACGTGGGGCGATCACTCGGTCAGGTTGACCAAACAGTTCTATATCAGGAGATCGAGAACTTTAAGTCGACCGAACCCAAGATATGAACACATCTTAGCATTTTTTCATGGGGCATCCATTCGGTCGACCCAGGATATTTGTCTTTTTTGGGCAACTAAGCATCTCCGTGTCGATTGAACCCGAAACTCTCATACCTTTCTTTACTCTTCTAATTGCGATTACTTGGTCAACACAAATTTGGTCGATCGACCATACGTTAATGTTTCAGCATTCTGACCGATTCACATTTCGTTTCGAACGTCTATTTTTTTTAGAGGGTTTTACTCATTCTTGAACTATTAATTTTTTTGACTGGACTCTATCTAAAGCAGTTGGGGTCTCTCAATAAACCCTATCATTTTCTATTTATATAAAGAAGGGTCTCCTCTGAGTAAATCATCAAGTAGAAAATCATTTTTTCTAAGAAAATAATTCTTCTCTTATTGTAGACACCCCATGGGCCAAATTTTAAGTGGTGGTCTATATATACAAGTGGGGCCCATGTGATATTTAATAAAGAACCTTCCACTAAGGATCTCAAAGAATTTAGAATAATTTAATAAAGAACCATCCATTGGGCGTAAGTCAAAAAATTCAAAATTTAAGTAAAACCTAATTGAATACTAATCTAAACCACTTAACGTGTTAGTTAGAGATAGACCTTATCTCTAAGAAACCTAATCAAACCCTAATCTTATCAATAATGTTCTTTAAAAAGGAAACTCTACCACCTAATTTCGTAGGTCTTGAGAAATCCTAGAAACCGAGGTAAAAAACTCTCCAAAACTTTTCCAAAATCCTAAATCTAGAACCCCAAGTCAATACTTAACCCCAAGCCTTAATTCTTAACTTAAAAACACTCAGAAATCCTAAAAAACAATACAAAAGCCATAAACATATCTAATAACAAAGATAAAATGAGAAGATTCACACGAGGAACATTCATCGCCAGTTTCTAAGGGAATTGATCATCGCAATCATTCAAGTAACAACAAAGGTAATTTTTTTTATCTTTATTTTAGTTTTAGGCTATCTTTGCAATGTAAATATTTAAGAAAAGAAGATATTACTTTTCGTCAGGCGAAATTAGTGCCTAAAACCTTCCAATCTCGTAACTTGGTTCTCGTATCCATAATTTATTCGTAGATTAGTGTTCTTTATCTGTTTAGAGTCATCTTTTGATTTCTAGACCATAAAAGAAATCGGATCCATACCCACAGATCAAGGGCATTGTCAATGACGACTCCACCAGGAAGAATTTGAGGATCAAACTTAAAAATCCCAAATATTAGTGCATTGCAAAATCGACTTAATTTTTCTTATTTATTATTATTATTATTTATTTTTGATACATTTGTGGATTGTTTGATTGAGTTTATAGTTTTTGGGCATTTCATTCATGAAATTTTTTTCTATGGTCCAATTGAGGTTTGATGAAACTATCGTTGTTCTCTCATTGGAGTTAATAATAATCTTACTTTTACCTTACTTGTGGGGCAAATAGGGGATCGAACCCAAGAGAAATGAGGAGTAGAGTTAAGCTAAGAAGATAAAATTTAAATTAACTAAAAGGAATTAAAACTATTTTTCTTTATATTTTTGAACTTATAAGAATATGTAAAATTGCTAGAAAATGAACTAAAGTAAATGAAATTAAAAGCAAGTAAACTTATGAAATTAAAGTACCATTGGAGGTGGATCTACCTAGAATATGTTGATGAGCAATTCCTAGTCTCTAGCCTTTTTATAACTCAATCGTAAGGGCTTGGTGTTAGCTCCTTAGATCGGAAAGTTTTACAAATGAAATCAAATGAGGGAACATAAACAAAATAAAATTATTTGAAAATTTCCTACTACGAATTATCTAGTTTAAGAATACTTTATCTTGATCTAATCTAAGTATAAAGTATCTATATTAAAAATAAAATGTACAAGAAATCTTAAAGAGAACTAATAAGCATTTTCAATAAAAGAAAGGCATGAAATTAGAAACAACACAAGAACTTGCTCTAGACTTTTCCACTCTCCAATGGAGGGGAACTTATCCTAATGTCATTGCAAGAGAGGAAAGATAAGAGATGAAAGAACTTTTCTTCATTTCATGGAGAAACTTACAACTTCTTCTTCTTCTACTTCTTATAAAACTTTTAGCCAAAGAAAATAATTAGAAGATAAAAATACAAAAAATAAGATAATAGGCTAAGAGCCTTAAATTAAAAGAGTCTTGGATAAGAGAACCAATAGGAGAGTAAGAGAGCCTCTAGAGATTGAAGTTCTATTTATAAAGAAAAAAATGTGTAGAAGAGTCTAAAAGTAGCCTTCACTTTTCTTTGTAAAAAAAGATAAAAGATAAGAACGTTAGTTAGGGATTAGAGCATTCCAAAATGGGCTCAAATGCCTTTGCCTTGAGATTTTGATTCCAAAATATTGATTTTCTGCACAAGAAACACACGTAATTAGATTTATTTAGTAAATGAATTTATTTATGTAGAATTAAGCCTAATTAACATACATCATGGTATTTCGAGGCTTATTGTAATTATTACCTTAATACGGGGAAATAGGGACAAAAATCCAGATAAATATCTGGAAAATGTGCGTATAATTGAGTGTTTCGAGACACTCATCACACCCTCAAACTTACCTTTTTCTAGTCCCTAGAAAATAAAACTGCCACTTTCGCAGGCACCTCAACTGCATTTAGCGAATACAGCAAGCCCTTGAGCCGCTAGGTTACCCCTAGTAGACGAGTTTGACTCGTGAGGGTTTGTAAAAAATATACCTACAAAATTTCAACACTTTATAGAAATATCAAAATTAAAATCAAAGTATATAAGACGAATATAATGATATTGCACAAATCAGTCAAAGGTCATTTACATTTGAACAAAGTTCTCAGTTTTTATTCCTTATTTTAGAAAATTTTAAAGATAACTTGAGTGCTTCTACGATTTTCTGATTTTTTTCTTTTTAAAAATAACATCTTTTTAAAGAACAAGATTTCACCTCCTAATTGCTAAGAATAGTCAGTTTTACCTATGTTCTAACTCGAAACTATGCATCCTGTCTGGGATTGTGAGAAGTGTGGATGTTTACTTTAATACCTCTAAGGGGCTTTATCTGTGATATTCCAATTTACTCATTTTTTTACTATTACGACTTTCACCATACTAATTAGTTTCATTAGATTCTTTTCATTTTTGTACTTTTTCTATTCTAACATTTTGGTTTTACTTTGGTTTTTTTTTCACATATTTCTGCTTTTTATTTTCTCAACTTTTTCATACTTCACTATTTTTTGGTGTTCTTTTTACAAAAAGCAAGTAGTCATTTTCAAGGTACCCAGTCTAATCCTATGGTGGATGTCCAAGTCATACTAATACCAATTTTCTTTTTCTTCTAATCAGCCAACCAATGGACAAGGAAGTCATAGTTCACTAAACTAGGTTTCCCCTAACACTCTAGACAGAGAAGAGGGTCAATTCTTATTCCATAAAATTTTATTTTTCCAAGTACTCAATCAAAAGTGAATTTTTCAAAGTAATTTTTTTTTATGATTTTCTTAATGAGGAACAACCAAAAGAACTTATGATCAAAAGTTAGGACATGAGCCAGATATTTGAAATTCATATGTAAAAAGTACATACAAAGATTTTGAAGAAAATATTTTGAAAGTGTTAAATATATTTTTTAATTTTTTAAAAATATTTTTTTTTTAATTTTTTATATTTTTTTAATTTTTATTTTATTATTTTTTTTTGAAAACATAAAACTAAACTAGAATAAAACATGTAACTAAACTAGAATGCTATGTAATGCAATTGTGAGCTAACCTAATACCCCCAAACTTAAATGAAATATTGTCCTCAATATAAACGCTATAAGGAAAGAGAGAAAAATGTTAGATCACACTTGAAATGGATTGGGCATTAATGTGTAAAATCTTGTTACAACTGATCTGAAAGGATTGAAAGTTATAACAATTATAATTTTCAAAATTATTTTACATAAATAAAATCCTACCTAATAATTAAGAAACAACTTAAAAACATCCTAATCTAAGAATGAAATCCATCCTAATCTGAATCTGAACTTTCAATGACCTGTGCCTTCTTCTCCTCAATATAACCAACATCTATCTCTGTTACTCAACAATTGCTGACCAGTCTACAGTCCTAGTAGCGCTGTTTGATTGGTTTGGTTGAGAGTTGTCTTGAAGAGGAAGAGAATAAGAAAGGGATTAGGGTTGGAGTTTTATTTTTATTTTTTTTAAGAGAAAGTTTGTTTCCTAACTACACTACTTATTAAAAGAAAAGCACATGGTTGCCTCCCAAGCAGCGCTAAATTTAATGTCTTCAGTCGGACCTATCAAAAGGTCTGATTTTTAGGAATTTTCCTAACATCTAATTTGACAGACACGACAATCGATTTCCCACCCCAAATGATAAGTAGACAGATTTTGATCATCGTTGGGATATGAAAATGATCAACATCCCTCGTTTATCCTCAGTTCTTAGTGTCATCACCTTTTCGAAACAGTTCTTAACCATCGTATTTCCTAGGAGAATGGAATTTGTAAGACAGGCAGGGTCTTTACAATTTTGTGAAATGATAGACTAGATGGGGACAAGGTTAGATTAGTACTGGTCGAAATTGTTGTGACTAACAAATTAGAATTCATTCTTGGTTCTTCCTGAACAACAGTTTCCTTTGATGGTGGATCTGTTTCCTTGGTCAAATTTGTACAATTGATTAGCTCATTGGGAATTTGAAATATTGGTTGGCTCTCGGGGGTTATCTCATTTGAAAATTGACCATTCTCTTTTTTTTTCTAAGGGCACAATAAGCTGACCTAGTTGGACTTCCATCATTGCTTCGGTTGGAACTGTAACCTCATTGGTTTTGAATTTGAACTTCAATTGAGGCGGTGTTATCAATTATTGATGAACAATCATTGAAATTTTCAAAAGAGTAGAACTAGTCACTAAGGTTATTTTGAAAGAATGGTAGATTTTCTAGGATGGAGATATCCTCATTTTCGAATTTATCAAAATTTCCTTCTTTTAAAGATAACGCTAGGTGACTCAATTGAGTTCCTATGCTAGCTAAGACTTGACTTATGTCTTGTTGTTGTTGATAGAGTTGTTGTTGTTGGATGAATTATTATTGTTGGATGAACTGTTGTTGTTGATTTAACAACTCAGTCATCAAGGACTCTAATGATGAAGTTGGAGGAGAAGACAAAAATGAGTCATTGAATGTTGACTCTGGCTCTACAGCTCTATATTCGGAGAAATGATGAGAATCATAGGATTGTTGGGGAATCATGGTTTAATTCATCATTGAGGTGTCGTGTATATAAAAATTTTCATGGTTACAAAAATGACTACCTTGAGTGAACTCGTTCTGACACGGTATGATATCCAAGGGAAATCAATTATTTATGTGATATGGTTGGTCGAACGAACTAGATGTCAGCATCCAATAAGAATTTTGAGAATGATGCATATTGGCTTGCGTAGCACGAAACATGGGTAGACTCGGACAACACTCGGGAGGATGACCATAATTATCACATAGGACACATGGGATCCAAGATTCTCTACTAAACTCCATGACAATGCAAATCACACAGTCGATCAAACAATCACGAAAAGAAAATATGGAACCTAAATAGGTTGCCTAAAACTAGATAGCTCCTAATTGGGTAGAAATAACGCAATTAGCATTCCAACTTGATTCTATGAAGTCAATTTTGAATCATTCGGATCTCCAGATCGGAGGTGGCGCACAATGCATAAGCAAGGGCACTCTTAAATCACCTTCTTTTCTTGAATAGACTGAGTCTATACCCTCAAAGGGCAAGATCTTACTAGATACAAAAGATGACCAAAAAGCGTAGTTGGCACAACTTGAAGCGAAATTTCTCCTATTGAGCTCGTAGGCCCTATAGTCAAGTCTAATTGATTTTATTTAATTTGATTGGATGACTAGTGAGTTGATTATCCTAATTAGAGTAAGGAATTGGTAATGACTTCTAATCCTTATCTTATCATGCCATCCTTAGGAGAGAAGTGCTCCTTACTACTTAATTAACTATTCCAAGTGTGTATAAATTGGAAAAATAACACACAAAGGCAAGGAGTAACCCACTAGCATAGAGAGGCATGGGTGTTTCAAGATTACCTCCCGTACTAGACTGGGTGAAGACGGTTTGAGTCGACTTAGGCCACCAAATTCAATTTTGGTGTGCGAACCTAAGGAGCCGTGACGGTATTGTCTACCTGTCGTCCTTCCTTAGTCTATTACAATCCAAGCCTTCTTGGATAATTAAAAAAAATTACAAGGAATCTTATACAAGAGTTTATAAAACAGAAAAATAAACCTAACTAAAGATTAAAGGAAATTGAAAGAAAAGAAGAAAAAAAATGTTGACCTACAAGGAGCAAAACTGAAATGTTAGCAGAAATGAAAGTAAACGAACATAAAAACAGAATATGACTTACCAAAATCTTGCTGACTTTGTCACATTTTATAGAAAATTTTCGTTCTACCCCAAATCGATATACTATAATAGTTAATCGGAGATCGGAGCAGAAAGTTACAATCAGTTTAAGTTCTGCTGTCTTGGGTGAAAAAGAAAACGGGAATGATTTTTTTTTTCAATGTTATTTTCTTCTTTCTTCTCTCTTAAAACCTCAAGAACACTTGAACTTACAGAAAGAAATAAAAAATAAAATAAAATAAAATAAAATAAAAATGAAATAAATGAATTTTAAATCAAAACTTACCACTACTACCTTTACCTTTTCCCAGCAGAGATGCCAAAATTCTGATGAGACTATCGTAGTTCTTCTCACCAGAGTTAATAATAATCTTACTTTTACCTTACTTGTGGGGAAAGTAGGGGATCGAACCCAAGAGAAAAGAGGAGTAGAGTTAAGCTAAGAGGATAAAATTTAAATTAACTAAAATGAATTAAAACTATTTTTTTTTGTATTTTTGAACTTATAAGAATATGTAAAATTATTAGAAAATGAATTAAAGTAAATGAAATTAAAAGCAAGTAAACTTATGAAATTAAAGCACCATTGGAGGTGGATCTACCTAGAACATGTTGATGAGCAATTCCTAGTCTCTAGCCTTTTTATAACTCAATCGTAAGGGCTTGGTGTTAGCTCCTTAGATCAGAAAGTTTTGCAAATGAAATGAAATAAGGGAACATAAATAAAGTAGAATTATTTAAAAATTTCCTACTACGAATTATCTAGTTTAAACATACTTTATCTTGATCTAATCTAAGCATAAAGTATCTATATTAAGAATAAAAGGTGCAAGAAATCTTAAAGAGAACTCATAAGCATTTTAAATAAAAGAAAGGCATGAAATTAGAAACAACACAAGAACTTGCTCTAAACTTTTTCACTCTCCATTGGAGGAGACCTTAACCTAATGTCATTGCAAAAAGGGAAGATAAGAGATGAAAGAACTTTTCTTCATTTCATGGAGAAACTTACAATTTCTTCTTCTTCTATTTCTTACAAAACTTTTAGTCAAAAGAAAATAACTAAAAGATAAAAGTATAAAAAATAAAAGAATAGACTAAGAGCCTTAGATTAAAGGAGTCTTGGATAAGAGAACCAAGAGGGGAGGGAGAGAGCCTCTAGAGATTGAAGCTCTATTTATAGAGAAAAATGTGTGTAGAAAAGTCTAAAGTAGCCTCCACTTTTCTTTGCACGAAAAGACAAAAGATGAGAACATTAGTTAAGGATTAGGGCATTCCAAAGTGGGCCCAAATGCTTTTGCCTTGAGATTTTGATTCCAAAATGTTGATTTTCTGTATAAGAAACACACGTAATTAGATTTATCTATTAAATGAATTTATTTATGTAGAATTAAGCCTAATTAACATACAACATGGTATTTCGAGGCTTATAGTAATTATTACCTTAATACGAGAAAAGAGGGACAAAAATCCAGATAAATGTTTGAAAAATGTGCGTATAATTGAGTGTTTCGAGACACTCATCAAGGGTCACCTTTGATGATCCAAACAAATTTAAAATTTTCAAAAAATAATGAAATGAGGATAGAATGGTGGCATTTAGAATAAATAAAAAGTGTGCTAAAAAAATCTATTAAAAAAAAAAGTAGACATACAGGGCAGATTTCTCTGTTGCTCTATTGTTGAGGAAATAATGACTCCCTTTGTTGTTTAAGAGTTATTATTGCCACACCAACTTTTACTAACATTACATCAATTGGGTGCAATTATTTTAGTGATTTACATAAGAATTGGTGTGGCATTAGTAATAGGTGGTGTGGCAATAGCTACTCTCTTATTATTCACATAAACTGTGGCATTAGTAAAAGGTGGTGTGGCAATAGCTGCTTTCTTATTGTTCACATGAACAGGTTTTTTTTAACCAACTCTAAGTTTCTGATGACAGAATTTGTGATTTCAAGTGAATAGTAAGGGTCTTTGAGCTCATATTGTGGCATCTAAAACATGATTTAAAAGTCAAAATTTTTGTACTTTGAATTTTTTTTCAATATAATTATTTTTCACCAAAGTTTTTTTCAATTTTTAATTTGATTTCGTAGCTACCTATTTTCAAAACCTTAGATTTGCGTTTATTGATTTTATAATTGAATTTTATTTTTGAATCCAAGCTTTTCCCCAAGAAATAAAAAAGGTTATGATATTGGATTATTGGTGTGATGGACCACGTTGGCCTAATGACCCTTAGTAAAAATTTGAAACCTTATGAGTTGGTCAAGTTAGCCTATGTTCTCACTCACAGTTTTTTTCATGTAACAAATTTCATAGAGTAAGGGAATTTTGTGTTAATAATTCAACGAGAAGGTTTACCAAGCATATCCCAAAAAAAATAATATAAAATAAAATAAAAGTTTTTTGGGTCTATCTCAATGATTGATCGATGATTATTTTTCTTAAGTGCTATCCTGATTGATTGATCAGTGTTGTTCTCTTTTGCACTACCTTGACTAATTGCCTATCTACATATATCTATATAGATATATATATATATATATATATACATATATCTTTGATGTGCATGCTTTGATCTCGATCTTAATATTATGGATGTTTATTTTTTTGTTTCTTGATCAATACTTGAAATCAATACTTTGTGATGTGATTTGGCCCATGGGCCCACTTATCTGGAAAACAACTTGGGCACACCCAACCCTATTTGCACATACAACTAGCACGTCTAAATTAGGATGCATCACACTTTTGCATATCCCTTATAGCCAATGTGATACTAGTGTGTGGCCTAATCTCCTTATGAGATGTAACGTCATTCATGAAAATCACAACTCCAGTCACGTACCTCTGTGGTATATAAAATTGGGGCATTAGTACCGTTAGATCAGATGACCTTGAAAGGTATATCAATGCACCAATGCTGGAGTGACTTAAACCTTTGTCTTATGGTAAGCCTGAAAGTCACATGTTCTAATTGAAAACATAGTACTAGTATGTGGTCGGTCTCCTTGTAGGATGCTAAACCATTTACGAAAGCTATTATCACACCCCGAAATCCCAATACGAATCTCGAGAACTCGTCAGTTAGAATCTCGAGGTGTGAGGTAAACATACACACAACCTGCTAAAATAATCATAGATAATAACATTATGAAGTGAAATATACATGCAACATAATCTATGCTAGATAATCAAAAATCAAAGCAACGGAAGCTAAACAGTCATAATTCAAGTACATCAAACCCAAAATCCATAAAGCAATCACCCGATAAGAATCTCCCAAACTGTGACTTCTCAAAATATACATCATGTCCCAACATTTGAATTTACACTACACTCGCTATATTGTTAAACAAATCGTCAAGCTGACGGAGGCTGCAGATCCATGGCTTAACCCTCTATAGGAACCTTCTCGAATGACTCCACATAGGCATGCTCTCGAGAAGCTAAAACATCTTAAAGGGGAAGGATAGGTTCAGTAACAAGGGAATGTTACTCAGCAAGATGAACGTCGTTCTAATAACGAGTCATACATGCAGGAATAATCATCTAAATAGTTAAATAGTGCAAGTTTTTCATAATGTAACATACGATAAATGTCTAAGCATACTTAGTAAACAATTGTAAATAACTTCAATCTATCTGATGAGTGTCTCCAAACACTCAATTATACGCACATTTTCCAGATATTTATCTTGATTTTTGTACCTATTTCTCTATATTAAGATAATAATCATGATAAGCCTTAAACCACCACGTTGCATGTTAATTAGGCTTAATTATATATAAATAAATTCATTTACTAGATAAATCTAATTACGTGTGTTTCTTGTGCAGAAAATCAACAATTTGGAATCAAAATCTCAAGACAAAAGCATTTGGGCCACTTGGAATGCCCTAACACTTTGGAATGCCCTAATCCTTAACTCATATTCTCCTCTTTTGTCTTTTTGTTCAAAGAAAAGTGGAGGCTACTTTTAGACTCTTCTACACACATTTTTCTCTATAAATAGAGCCTTCATTTCTAGAGAAAGGGTCCCATCTTGGTTCTCTTATCCAAGACTCCTTTAATCTAAGGCTCTTACCTATTCTCTTATTTTTTGTATTTTCATTTTCTAGTTATTTCCTTTTGGCTAATTAGTCTTGTAAGAAGTAGAAAAGAAGAAGTTGTAATTTTCTCCATGAAATGAAGAAAAGTTCTTTCATCTCTTATCTTCCCTCTCTTGCAATGACATTAGGCTAAGTTCCCCTCCATTGGAGAGTGGAAAAGCCTAGAGCAAGTTCTTGTGTTATTTTTAATTTCATACCTTTCTTTTATTTAAAATGCTTATGAATTCTCTTTAAGTTTCTTGCACCTATTATTCTTAATAAAGATACTTTATGCTTAGATTAGATCAAGATAAAGTATGCTTAAACTAGATAATTGGTAGTAGGAAGTTTTCAAAGAATTCTACTTTGTTTATGTTCCCTTATTTCATTCATTTGCAAAACTTTCCGATCTAAGGAGCTAACACCAAGCCCTTACGATTGAGTTACAAAAAGGCTTGAAACTAAGAATTGCTCATCAACATGTTCTAGGTAGATCCACCTCTAATGGTGTTTTAATTTCATAAGTTTACTTGCTTTTAATTTCATTTACTTTAGTTTCTTTTCTAGTAATTTTACATTTTCTTATAAGTTCAAAAATACAAAGAAAAATAGTTTTAATTCCTTTTAGTTAATTTGAATTTTATCTTCTTAGCTTAACTCTATTCCTCCTTTCTCTTGGGGTCGATCCCCTACTTGCCCCACAAGTAAGGTAAACGTAAGATTATTATTAACTCCGGTGAGAAGAACAACGATAGTCTCATCAGAATTTTGGCGCCGCTGCCGGGGAAAGGTAAAGGTAGTAGTGGTAAGTTTTGATTTAAAATTTATTTTTTTTTCATTTTTATTTATTTCTTTCTTTTGTTTCTTTCTATAAGTTCAAGTGTTCTTGAGATTTTAAGAGAGAAGAAAGAAGAAAAACAACATTGAAAAAAAAAAAAAAGTCATTCTTGTTTTCTTTTTCACCTCAACCTTGACAGCAGAACTTAAACTGACTGTAACTTTCTACTCCGATCTCCGATTATCTATTAGTGTATATCGATTTGGGGTAGAACGAAATTTTCTATAAAATGTGACATAGTCAGCAAGATTGCGGTAAGTCAGATTCTATTTTTGAGTCCATTTACTATCATTTCTGCTAATATTTCTATTTTGCTTCTTGTAGGTGAACATTTTTTTTTCTTCTTTTCTTTCAATTTCCTTTAATCTTCAGTTAGGTTTATTTTTCTGTTTTAGAAACACTCTTTGTATAGGATTTCTCGTAATTTTTATTAATTATCCAAGAAGGCTTGGATTGTAATAGACTAAGGAAGGACGGACGTGGGACAATACCGTCACGGTTCTTAGGTTCGCACACCAAAATTGGAGTTGGTAGCCTAAGTCGACTCAAACCGTCTTCACCCCGTCTAGCACGGGAGGTAATCCCGAAACACCCACGCCTCTCTTTGCTAGTGGGTTACTCCTTGCCTTTGTATGTTATTTTTTCAATTTGCACACACTTGGAATAGTTAATTAGGTATAAAGAGTACCCCTCTCCTAGGGATGGCATGATAAGATAAGGATTGGAAGTCATTACCAATTCCTTGCTCTAATTAGGATAATCAATTCACTAGTCATCCAATCAAATTATTAAAATAAAATCAATTAGACTTGACTATAGGGCCCACGAGCTCAATAGGAGAAATTCCGCTTCAAGTTGTGCCAATTGCGCTTCTTGGTCATTTTTGTATTTAGTAAGATCTTGCCTTTTGAGGGGATAGACTCAGTCTACTCAAGAAAGGAAGGTATTTAAGCGTGCTCTTGCTTATGCATTATGCGCCTCCTCCGATCTGGAGATCCGAATGATTCAAACTTGACTTCATAGAACCGAGTTGGAAGGCTAGTTGCGCTATTTCTACCTAGTTAGGAGCTGTCTAGCTTTAGGCAACCTATCTAGGTCCAGTATTTTCTTTTCGTGATTGTTTGATCGACTGTGTGATTTGTATGCTTGGTAGACGTTCACAAAATAACGTGTTAGAACCATTTGATCCTGAGATCGAACGTACCATCAGTAGGATACGCAAGACACCATCAGTAGTTATGATGGGTGATCGAAAGCGAACTCTCAATGAGCTCTTCGCTCCAGCTTCCGTATCTCCTCTCACATGCATTGTTTTACCGTTGAACAATGCACCTCAGTTTGAAATTAGGGCTGCCACCATCAATATGCTCCCTAAGTTTCACGGTTTAGAGCGTGAACAACCTTACACCCATCTTACTTAATCGATTCTTGACTATATGTCAAACTTTTAGAAATCAGAATCTAGATGAGGAGAGTATCAAACTTATTCTGTTCCCGTTATCCTTGGAAGACCATGCAGCTGCGTGGTTGAACTCCCTAACACCCAATTCCATATCTACCTGGGATGTTCTATCAAAAAAATTTATGGCCAAATTCTACCCCCGTGGCCAAAACTGAGAAAATGAAGGACTCTATTAGAAATTTTAGAGCCCGTCCTGATGATGAATTTTCCCAAACTTGGGAAAGATTCAATGATTTATTGGTCAAGTGCCCACACACACCATGGCATTGACAAAGCACAGTTGGTGCAAAGTTTTTATAGAGGATTAACAATGAATCAACGTACCTTAGTCGAGTCAATGCATAAGGGTCAGTTCATGAACTAGACTCCCAACCAAGTGTACGATTTCCTCGTAGAGTTAGCTGAGAGTGCTCAAAACTGGAGTACTAACCAAGAAGATTTTGATAGAGATGATTCGGTTAGGAAGACATGCATGTATGAGATGAAGGCAGACCCTGATCTCAAAAATGTCATGTGTAGTCTAGTGAGTGGGATGATAATCTCACGAAGAAGTTAGATGCCTTTACCATCTCAGCATCCAAACCTCACCTAGACCCTCGTACAATTTCGCAAGTGACTGTCGAACCGAGTTCTTTGTGTGTCATATGCACGGCAATGACCATTTGGTCGAGTGTTGTCCCACCTTGCCTCAAATCAAAGCTGAACAAGCAAATACGATTAATGGCTATAGTACTTTTAAGAAGCCAACTCCAAACTCTTTTAGCCAAACGTATCACCCAGATAATAGGTTTCATCCTAATTTCTCATACAGACAGAACGAACCTATTCAATCTAGTGGTCCGTCAGGTTACAATAGGAGTTTTCCTAAGCAATCTGGTTCTTCCACAAACCAAGCCATTGTTCCTCAAGTCCCTTATCAACCCCAACAATCTACCGATTGCAGAGCCATCATACCAAATCCTATGACCAATTACCAGCAGCCTGCCCAACAACAGTCGTCCTTAGAATCTATGATTGCCGAGTTGATGAGGCAGCAACAGCAGTTCATCCAAACTCAACAGCAAACCCATCAAAATCAAGTTCAGATTAACCAGGTCATTACGCAATCCATAGCTAAGATGGAAGTTCAGTTGGGGCAGTTAGCTCTTTCCTTGAGTGGGAGAGAGAAAGGTCAATTTCCTAGTCAGACTATCCCTAAGCCTAAAGGTCAACCTTTGATTCCAAATGGATCAAAAGGTCAATACGAAGTAGGAAGTCATTCTGGAGCTCCACAAGACTCAGTCCAGGCTATCCACACCTTGCGTTCGGGAAGAAGGTGGACAACAAGGTCCAACTATTGACACGGGAGAAAAGGTCTTAGAAAAGGACAAAGTTCAAAAAAAAGCCATAGAGTCTCCAACAGGAGAAGAAAGATTTGGAAAATCCTCCTATCATTTTGCCAATTCCAAAAGCTCCATTTCCCCATCGCCTTAGAGATTCTAAAAAAAGTAAGCAGTATGAGGGTGTCTTAGAAGTCTTCCAAAATGTGCATATCAATATCCCATTCCTAGATGCCATTAAGCAGATACCTTCTTATGCAAAATTCTTAAAGGATTTGACCACAGCTAAAAGGAAAACAACCATTTCCTCGGGAAGCTATTATGGCAGCCCAGCTTCGTCACTCATCAACAAACGATTGCACCAAAATTTAAGGATCCTAGATGTCCGACAATTTCTATTCATATTGGAAATCAAGTGATTGAAAAATGTCTCTTAGGTGATTAGACTTAGGGGCCAGTGTGAACCTTTTAGCATATTCGATTTATAAACAATTAGGTTTGGGGGTTTTGAAACCCACAGATATCACGTTGAGTCTAGCCGATAGGTTCATAAAAATTCCAAAGGGTATAATTGAGGACGTGATAGTTAAAGTCAAATATTTCTATTTTCCTGTTGACTTTGTTGTCTTAGACACAGAGCTAGTCATCAATTCGAACAGTCATATTCCTATCATCTTAGGACGTCCATTCTTAGCCACGTCTGACGCAGTCATTCGTTGTAGAAACAGAATTATGACTTTAGCATTTGGGGATATGAAAGTGAAACTGAACGTCTTCCACAATTTCCAAGGAATTGATGTAGAAGATGGTATGGAGGAAGTGAACATGATAGATACGCTAGTCAATTAAACGTATCAAGAATTAGGGTACTCTGATCCCCTAACGAAATGTTTGGCTCACTTTGGCCTTGACTTGGACGTAGAAGAGTCTATAAGCGAAATCAATGCTTTGCTTGAATCCGTTCCACTCTTAGATTCTGTGCGGTGGCACGCAAAAGCTGAAAGTCTTCTTGTGCGCACATCCAATCTTGTTCCTTCTCATATCGAGCCTCCAAAATTGGAACTCAAGTCTCTTCCAGAGACCTTGAGATATGCATTTCTTGGCAAGAATCAAACCTTGCCTGTGATCATTTCCTCTCACCTCAATGAAGTCCAAGAGGGAAAGTTGTTAGGAGTATTAAGGGAACATCAAGAAGCTATTTGTTGGAGCATAACTGACATCAAGGGAATTAGTCCATCTGTGGTGATGCACCACATTCGTTTAGAGGATTTTGCTAAACCTTCCTTAGAACCTCAGAGACGAATAAATCCTGTCATGAAAGACGTGGTTCGGATGGAAGTGATGAAATTGCTAGATACGGGTATTATCTATCCTATCTCTGACAGTCGTTGGGTGAGTCCTATACAAGTAGTTCCTAAGAAATTTGGTATCACTGTGGTAGTGAACCAAGACAACGAATTAATCCCCACTCGAGTCCAAAATGGATGGAGAGTGTGTATCGATTATAGGAAACTCAACTCGATGACTCCTAAGGATCATTTCCCCTTACCTTTCATTGATCAAATGTTAGAGCGTCTAGCAGGACATTCTTATTATTTCTTCTTAGATGGTTATTCCGGGTACAACCAGATACCTGTTGCTCCAATCGATCAAGAGAAAACAACGTTCACCTGTCCCTTTGGAACTTTTGCGTATCGTCGCATGCCTTTTGGATTATGCAATGCACCCGCTACTTTTCAACGGTGCATGATGAGTATATTTTCTGACATGCTAGAAAGATATCTCGAAGTGTTCATGGACGATTTTTTAATTTTCGGACCAAGTTTTGAGGAATGTCTCCATCACTTGACTTTGGTCCTTCAACGTTGCAAAGAGGTCAATCTAGTCCTCAATTTGGGAAAAATGCCATTTCATGGTAACATCGGGGATTGTGCTAGGGCACATTATTTCTGCTAAAGGGATTGAGGTAGATAAAGCAAAGGTAGGCCTAATTGAAATATTACCACCTCCTAGAAAAGTCAAAGAAATTAGGTCATTCCTAGGCCATGCGGGTTTTTATCGTAGATTCATTAAAGATTTCGGGAAAATCTCGAAGCCTTTATGTGAGCTATTGGGAAATGATGTTCTTTTCGACTTTTCAGAGTCATGTCTCTCTACGCTCAACAAGCTCAAGTCCGAGTTAACCTCGGCACCCATTATTCAACCTCCAAACTGGAGCATTCCATTCGAAGTTATGTACGACGCTTCAGATTATGCAATAGGCGCTGTTTTGGGTCAGCGAATTGAAAAACAACCTCATGTTATCCAATATGCTAGTAAAACCCTTAACGATGCTCAGCTTAACTACTCTACAACGGAGAAGGAAATGCTAGCAGTGGTCTATGCCGTTGAAAAATTCCGCCCCTACCTTATAGGATCTAAAGTTGTGATCTACACAGACCACGCATCATTGAAGTACCTTTTATCAAAGAAAGATGCTAAAGCAAGATTAATCCGTTGGATTCTACTTCTACAAGAGTTTGATCTTGAGATCCGAGACAAAAAAGGGGCAGAAAATGTCGTAGCTGATCACTTGTCTAGGATAATTAACAAGCCATCCGAGGAATCCTTACCCATCTCTGAATCCTTTCCCGGTGAGCAACTTATGCAAATCTCTCAAGCCA
Organism: Akebia trifoliata; assembly: GCF_017979445.1. Lineage (NCBI taxonomy): Eukaryota > Viridiplantae > Streptophyta > Magnoliopsida > Ranunculales > Lardizabalaceae > Akebia > Akebia trifoliata. Next base: position 19,818,296 of record NC_141377.1, on the reverse strand, counting down.
AGGCTCCATGGTATGCGGACATTGTCAACTACCTAGTTATAGGTCAATTCCCAGTCAAAATGACTAGTCAAGAGAAACTTCGTCTTCTGTCAAAAACAAAATGGTATTTCTGGGATGAACCATACTTATTTAAGTATTGTCCAGATCAAATCATTAGACGTTGTATTTCAACCTATGAGCAAGTCAGTATCCTAGAGTTTTTCCATAATCATGCCTGCGGAGGGCACTTCAGTGGTAAGAAGACCGTCATGAAAATCTTACAATGCGGTTTTTTCTGGCCTAGTATTTTTCGTGATGCCCACGAGTTTAGCAAATCTTGTGATAGATGTCAGAGATTAGGAAAAATCTCTAAGAGAAATGAAATGCCTCAAAATCCTATCCTGATCATCGAAATTTTTGATGTGTGGGGTATAGACTTCATGGGACCCTTTCCTATCTCCCAGGGTTACCAATACATCCTACTTGCCGTTGACTATGTGTCAAAATGGGTCGAAGCTGTGACATGTAGAACTAACGATCACAAAGTCGTGATAAAATTCATCAAAGAGACGATTTTTTCAAGATTTGGTACTCCACGAGCTATCATAAGTGATGGTGGCTCGCATTTTTGCAACAAGATATTTGCTGCGTTGATGAAGAAATACCTCATAACGCATAAGGTTGCCACACCTTACCACCCACAAACAAGTGGGCAAGTAGAGATTTCTAATAGGGAAATAAAGACTATCTTAGAAAAAACAGTCAATCCTTCAAGGAAAGATTGGTCTTTGAGATTGAGTGATTCACTCTGGGCTTATAGGATTGCATTCAAGACACCCATAGGGATGTCTCCTTACAGGTTAGTTCTTGGCAAGGCCTGTCATCTCCCTGTAGAACTAGAACATCGTGCATATTGGGCGATCAAGCGCCTTAACTTTGATTTTGATAAAGCCGGTGAGAAGCGAAAGTTACAACTAGACGAGTTAGAAGAAATTAGAAATGACTCGTATGATTGTGCCAAAATGTACAAAGAGCGTACCAAATTCTTTCATGATAAGTACATTCTTAGGAGGAATTTCATTCCTAATCAAAGAGTTTTATTGTATGATAATAGACTCCACCTTTTTTCAGGAAAACTTAAGTCTCGATGGACTGGCCCATATATTATCCAAACAGTCTATCCCCATGGTGCTGTTGAAGTCCTTAATCCTAAGGACGGATCCACTTTCAAAGTGAATGGCCAACGTCTCAAACCGTTTCTCGAGTATGTTCCGTAGGAGGAAGTTCTTTTTCTCGATGATCCCGTCTATCAAAATTAACTATGTTTTCGTCTAGCTAAAGACGTTAAACTTAGCGCTTCTGGGAGGCAATCCATGCACTTCAAGGGACATTGTGTTAAATATCAATATGACTATAAGGTCTTTCTCAGGTGCTATCTAACCCACTTCATTTCATTTTGTCAATTTCAATTTTACCTTTGCATGTATATGTTGAAATATTGAGGACAATATAATGTTTAAGTTTGGGGGTGTATGGGTTGGATTTCTACTTATTATTTTCTTCTTTTATACAAAAAAAAAAAAAATTGAAAAATATTTGGTTGGCAACTTTGTTGTATTTTTCTCAAAGTCTTAGCTTGTATCTTTTAAGCACTTATATTTAATCAGTCTTTCATTGGAAGCTATGATCTGGAGTCCCTATTTATATTTCTCTTAAGCAAAAATTAGAGCAAAGTTATCTTTTGGTTTATAGTCACTTCTAATAAGGTTACCAAGAGTCTAGATTATATTAAAAGAGCTTGTTATCTTCTTTCTACCTAGAGTTTAAGGAAAAACTAGGTTTGATGAACTTTGACTTCCTTGTTCAATTGGTTGGTTGATTAGAAGAAAAACAGAACTGGTTTGTATACACCTTGTACAGTAACCATTGAATTAGACTGGGTACATTGAAAAGGGCTGCCTACTTTTTAGTGAAGAAATAATATAAAAAAAAAAAAAAAAAAAAGAAAAAGTCAAAGATCCAAAAGTTTATGTAAAGTTTTAGTAGGGTGAAAGCCATCAAGTGTAAAAAAGTGAGTATACTAGAATATCACAGATAAAGCCCCTTAGAGGTATTAAAGTGAATATCCACACTTCTCACTATCCCAGACAGGATGCTAAGTTTAGAATTAAACCCTAAGTTACTCCAATTATTCTTGAGTAGTTAGAAGGTTGAAACTCATTTTAGGAAATCGAATCTCTTAAATTTCTAAGTTAGAATCACTATCGCTCAAAGGTCAATTTCAGTCTAAGTTTTGTCGTAGAGAAATAAGGGTTGGGACTCTATACCAAGCAGTACTTCTAATTGATTGACAAAACCAAAAAAAAGACTTGTGCTTTTCAATATAAGTTTTGATTTTGACTATTTTTACTTCAAAGTTGTTTTCAAATTTTGCGGGTATATTTTCTGCAAACCCTCACGAGTCAAACTCGTCCACTAGGGTAACCTAGTGGTTCAAGGGCTTGCTGCATTCGCTAAAAGCAGTCGAGGTGCCTGCGAAAGTGGCAGTTTTATTTTCTAGGGACAAGAAAAAGGTAAGTTTGGGGGTGTGATGAGTGTCTCCAAACATTCAATTATACGCACATTTTCCGGATATTTATCTTGATTTTTGTACCTATTTCTCTAAAATAAATTCATTTACTAGATAAATCTAATTACGTGTTTTTCTTGTGCAGAAAATCAACAATTTGGAATCAAAATCTCAAGACAAAAGCATTTGGGCCCACTTTGGAATGCCCTAACACTTTGGAATGCCCTAATCCTTTGGAATGCCCTAATCCTTAACTCATATTCTCCTCTTTTGTCTTTTTGTGCAAAGAAAAGTGGAGGCTACTTTTAGACTCTTCTACACACATTTTTCTCTATAAATAGAGCCTTCATTTCTAGATAAAGGGTCCCATCTTGGTTCTCTTATTCAAGACTCCTTTAATCTAAGGCTCTTTGCCTATTCTCTTATTTTTTATATTTTCATTTTCTAGTTATTTCCTTTTGGCTAATTAGTCTTGTAAGAAGTAGAAGAAGAAGAAGTTGTAATTTTCTCCATGAAATGAAGAAAAGTTCTTTCATCTCTTATCTTCCCTCTCTTGCAATAACATTAGGCTAAGTTCCCCTCCATTGGAGAGTGGAAAAGCCTAGAGCAAGTTCTTGTGTTATTTTTAATTTCATACCTTTCTTTTATTTAAAATGCTTATGAATTCTCTTTAAGTTTCTTGCACCTATTATTCTTAATATAGATACTTTATGCTTAAATTAGATCAAGATAAAGTATGCTTAAACTAGATAATTTGTAGTAGGAAGTTTTCAAAGAATTCTACTTTGTTTATGTTCCCTTATTTCATTTCATTTGCAAAACTTTCCGATCTAAGGAGCTAACACCAAGCCCTTACGATTGAGTTACAAAAAGGCTTGAAACTAAGAATTGCTCATCAACATGTTCTAGGTAGATCCACCTCTAATGGTGTTTTAATTTCATAAGTTTAGTTGCTTTTAATTTCATTTACTTTAGTCTCTTTTCTAGTAATTTTACATTTTCTTATAAGTTCAAAAATACAAAGAAAAACAGTTTTAATTCCTTTTAGTTAATTTGAATTTTATCTTCTTAGCTTAACTCTATTCCTCCTTTCTCTTGGGTTCGACCCCTACTTGCCCCACAAGTAAGGTAAACGTAAGATTATTATTAACTCCGGTGAGAAGAACAACGATAGTCTCATCACTCTCACTTCTATCATTTAAAGTAATATATACATCTTTTCAATGGAAAACATCTATCACATCACAAAATAAGGAAAAATACATAATAAGAACACGACAAAGTAGTCGATAAGATAGCAAAGGAACATGCCAATACAACGGCCTTGGCATGGCAAATAGATATTCGAAACTTCAAATCCGATGTGGAATCCCATCGTTAAAATCTAATTTTGTGATCGATCGACATACTACACTTTTGGGACCGTTTATCCAGCTTAGACTGGCCGTTGGCCAAGAACCCAATACTGAGTTTACCTTACGGTGAGGCCTACCGTTTGACGATTGTAGACTAATAGTGATCACTAACTAGCCTAGGAGACCCCTCGTATCAAAACCTATCAAGAGGCAATACATGTGAACCTCGCATACCTCTACACTATATACAGACCGCCTTTACACAGAACGTTCCCCATGAATGAAGTAGGAAAAATTACTGAATCTTATAAGCTGTAATATGATCTAAGGTATCCTATACTACTGAAGAGCATATGACATTTAGTGTTGATCCTATATTGACCCATCACTTCTGGATATACAGCAACACATCACTCTTTATAGGTTTTCCACGACTCTTTTCTGGTAAACAAATTATTTTATTTTGTAATAATATATCATTTCTTTTTATTAAAAATACAAACAAGGTTTGATAGTGTTCTCCAGTGACATCCATCTGTTATTTTCATCCATTAATCATTCCATCAAGTCTTACGTGGCATGTCCATCATGTAGAACTTGAGGCATTGTCCTAACAATCATTCGAGAACACACGTTCTCTTTATCCATCCATCAATCAATCGAACAATCCATCGACTAACTTCTTACATATCTATCAAAGTAATTTCACATTTAAAATTATTCAAAAATCATAGAGCATCAACCAATTTCATTTGATAGTTTTGGTTTAGTAGAAAGGCTCGAAAAATGTGATAAAACCATAAGACGTAAAAGTTGAAAAAACTGTCAAAATTTGACTAAGTATTGGAAAAAGTGATTTTTCAAAGTTGTCGAAATTGAAAATAGATTTTTTAATTGAAAGCCCTCGACAATATGAGAAAGATCATGTAATTTTTATAACTTAATTCAAAGGAACGCTTAAGATATCGCGTTTTGAAAATCGGACGAAAACGTTGAAATTTACATTTTGATATGATAAGATTTGGATCTCAAAACCATTTTCAAAATTTTTAAATAGGGGGTAAAACCTTAATTTCATTAAAAAAATTAAAGTAAATGAAAAGTAAAAAATTACTTAAATGAAGGTCTCTTTGCTATAGGTTCACCTTTACAATAACATAAAAAAATTTGGGAAAATTTTCTGAAAATAATTTTGCAAGCACGGTGGGACCGTCAGCAAGCCAAAATGCATGATTTTGCTTGCGGGTTTGTTGTTTTTACCATGTAAGTTTAAATGGATTACTTCTTTGAAATTTCAATGAGTATTTCATGACACATCAAACTCTAATAATCTAAAACTTCGACGAAAAAAAATCTAATTGAAATCAAACTAAGAACTATGCTTAAATCAAATCGAAACTATGTGAACTATGTCGATTCATCAATAAATGTTTAGATGAGAATAATATCAATGACCAAAATTATATTTTATGGAAAATGTCATACAACTTGAGGGTAGAAGGGAAGGCATCCTACTTGTATACCTCTCAACGATTGATCGGAGGTAAAGAGGTAGTATAGAAGTTGAAGTTGAGTGGTTGTTGATGCAAAATGATCGATGGTCGCGGACACCTTGATTATGACACTCTATATTCCTTCTAAGATGGAAAACAAACCTTCCTTGACGTAGATGAAACCTCACGTGGAGTGTTTCGAAACCCTTTCGTTATTTCTTGATGGAGAATGGGGAAGAAGGATGGGAAACTATGAACAAAGACCGTAGAAGTGTAAAGCTTGCTGACGCCGATGATTTCCTCTTCTTCGTAGATGCTCAACGAGGACTCGATCGAGAAGGATCTTGATAAAAAGGGGGTTCAAACCCTTGGAGGTTTGGTTGCTTGGGGTTTCGATCTTTGGAAAGAAGAGAAAATGAAATAAGAAAAACATTAGGTTTCTTTTATAATGACTTGAAGGCAAAGTTGGAAATTTCACATTATTTCTATTTGCGATGATAACTTTACTTCCTAGACTTGAAAATCGATGAATGAATATTCCATTTTTTATAATTTTTATCGTAGACTTAATGGTATGTTCAGATTTTTCTAATTCTCACTCTAACAAAAATTCACTATTTTTGGGTCCCACTTGACAAGAAATTCGAGGATTTTATAACTTTTCCGTTCGAATTTGAATTCAAGCATGCTTACAGGCTAAAGTATGTTTTTTGACCATTATGAATTCAATGACGAAGTCAGATTTCGTTAAAAATGAACAAAATAAAACTTAAGTATTTTACCTTAAGTCCATCTGTTATAATTTTTTCTAAATTTCTCTATTTTATTTCCTCGAGATACTAATTAGAATTTGGGGTATTACAGCTACAACCCTAGTTTCATACCTATACAGTATATCAAACCAAATCATCACAAACCATCTAATTAAGTACGCTTAAGAGGTATATAGCTGCACTTGGACAAAGATTGGGGCGCCCCCGAAACACTAACACAAAGCTCCTCGTCAAATCTCGAGGTAGTAGTTGGCGCTTCAAAATTCCTCTGTTTATTTTAGCATTTCAAAGTATTAAATACCTGCTTCACCTAATAAAAAATATATATTATATCCTGCATACATACATACAAAATATAATACTAACAGAAGTCTATAACGTACGATAGATCAGAGCGTGAAAGGATAAATAAAATCTAAGATTATACAAAAAGTTCTTACTTTAACAAAAGTCCTAATGCTCTACTAAAAATTTATAATACAACCTGGGCTAATTAACGTCACTAGGGGTTATAGCCCCAGTACTTACTAGGTAACGAACTCTAGTCATCTATTTGACCTACCAGATAATCATTACTCGTGCTCAACACCTGCCTCACCAAGCTTTGAGTATGAAACTAAAAAGATAGATAAGGAAATGGTGAGTAACAATGGTTACCCAATAGGGAAATAAACAATTTCTACCAATAACCTTTCCTAACATGAACAAATAAATATACTGAATCATTTTAACATATGCAAAGCTTTACAGAATAAACTATGATTAACTAGTACATGTAGTCAGGGATGAGCAACTAAAAATTTTTAAAACTCACACTACACCAATTAGTAGTACTCACTATAACATTTTCTTTTTACACAACTCTAATTGACCAAATAGAAACATTAAACATGCATTTCATTTTACATTCCAAAATAAGACAACAGATACATAATACACAATGGTAGAGTAGTAAAATTACATATACATATCATTTTTTTCTTTGAAAATAAATAAGAAATTAACATTACAGAATTGAGAATGGATATCCAGTTTCCTACCATGCAACTATGGCTATGCGGCCTAAAATAAATAACACTACAAAAAAGTAAATAAACATGCACGTCACCTCATGATAATAGAAAGTAAATTAACCTTGAATATCCTTTCATCAACCTACATATAGCATCACAATGTAAAATACAGACATCACCTCTTGAGTATGATTCTGATATTTTACTGTTTCATACCCTTTTTTCCATTTTTTCAATTTTTGCAATTTTCAATATTTCGAACACAATATATATTTTTCAATATTTACTAACTCAATACAAGTTCATTGAATATTAAATATTTTTCAAACTTTTAAATTCATTTTCATCAATTAAATTGAAAAATTATAAAACTTGGATTAAAATGGAGTTCGAGCAGTGCACATAACCCAACTAGCAAAAATAACCTGGTGAAATATCATACCCGCGTATAATTTGTTATAAAATACAATTAAACACATCAAATATAAAGGTCCTGGTGTGAATTTTAAATAATAATAAAAATTCTATATTTTTAAAACACATCACAATTTTTGTTAAAATCTTAAATGCGATTTTCACAATCTACGGCTACCAATATAAATTGAGAGTCCCTACCAATCTCTATGTGATAGAATTGAAGCACATGCATGAAAATCAAGATGATTGGCCCAAAAATCTAGACAGATTGGACGTCGAGAGGGCTAATTTTTTAGTATGGCCCAGTGGTTTCGAATAGCACGATGACATCGTCTTTTCTCTTTTCTGCAATGAATGATGGTTTGGGCTCGAAGTAGATGAAATCTGAGGTCGAAGTTTTGAAACTCCCATGTATCATACAACTATTTTTTGATAACATGGAAAGAAAGAAAAGAGAAAAAGAAAGAAAAATGGGTGGATTTTGTAAAGATCGATGTTGTAGGCATTTTTTTCTTTTTTCGTCGGAAGTTGACAACGACCCGTTCACGACGAATCTCAAGTTGAAAGTTTTGGGAATAAAATATTTTTTTTTTAAAACTCTCGACTGGTTTTAGACGATTATAAGGGATGATGAATAGTGAATTTCATTTAAAAATTATTTATATAAGTTGCGGAACGAAATCAGTATTTTACATGTTTCATTTGAAGATAACTCGCCCATTTGGACTCCAAAAGTGACGAGTGAATACTCTATTTTATATAATTTTTTGTTTCAGATCTAATGAGAAGGTCAGATTTTGTAAATTCTATCTCTAACAAAAATTCACTTTTTCAGTCCGGTGGGACCTTAAAATTGACGTTGTTTTCATTTTTAATGAAAATTCGACTTTTTAGACTCCAAAAATGACAAGTAAATACTCCATTTTTTTATAATTTTTCATTGTGGATCCAATAAATTTATCAAATTTTTAAAATTTTTACTCTAACAAAAATTCATTTTTTTAGCCTGATCCGACTTGAAAAGCGAGGATTTTGCAACTTTTCTTGTCGGATTTGCATTTAAGTGTGCTTATATGCTAAAGTATGTTTTCCGACCATTTTGAATCTAATGGTGAGGTCAGATTTCATTAAAAATGAGCAACAAAATCCTAAAATTTTATCCTAAGTCCCATTTTCAAAAATTTTATCAAAATTCTATTATTTATTTTTCCTCAAGATACGAATAAAAAACTTGAGATTTTACAAGGGTGACCAGATAAATGTATTGCATTTGTTAAACAAAGAGTCTAGAAATCTTCCTATAGATCACGATCTGAATTTACCATGGGTGCTCCTGGATTGCTATATTCAATCCATCCAAAAGGCAAGTGGGTGGACTGGTCCACATTGTTAAATTGAACTCGTAATGTAAAATCCCAAATTTTCAATTCGTATCTCGAGAAAAAATAAATAGTAGAATTTTGAGAAAATCTTGAAAGTGGGACTTAGGAAAAAAACTTTAGGATGTTTCTGATCATTTTTAATGAAATCTGACCTTATCATTGGATTCAAAATGATCGAAAAACATATTTTAGCCTATAAGCACGCTCAAATACGAGTTCGAACACAAAAGTTACAAAATTCTCGATTACCAAGTCGGACCAGGCTAAAATAGTGACTTTTTATTAGAGTAAGAATTATTAAGATTCAATTATACCATTGAATTCGTAACAAAAAATTATTAAACATGAATAATTTACTTGTCATTTTTGGAGTCCAAAAAGTCGAATTATTGTCAAAAAATGAAAATGACGTCAATTTTAGGGGTCATCTCAGGTTAAAAATGTAAATTTTTGTTAGAGATAGAAGTTGTAGAAATTGACTACACCATTAGTTCCAAAACAAAAAATTAGACGAAATAGAGTATTCATTAGCCCAAGATATATATAAATAAATTTTTTTTCACTTTTACCTTCGTTTTAAACGACCCAAAATCAGCCAACTTTAAAGAAAATTCGTTTTTTCTTCGATTTCCAACCTCAGATTTATTGTGAACAACCCTCAGTCGACGACTGACGCAGAAGGGAAAAAGGTCCGTAGTCTTGACATCTACAAAATCCACCCAAGATCTCTTCATTTCATCTTCTCTTTCACCCCGTATCGTCAAAAATCAGTCATATATATAGGGGGGTTTCAAAACTTCGACCTTGGATTTCGCCTATTTCGGGATCAAACTGTTTTCCACCGCAAAAGGGAGAAAGGACGACGACAGCAACATCTTCAAAACCACTGGTTATATTCAAAAATCAACTACTTCGAAATGTGATCTATCTCGATTTCTGATTCGATCGCCTCGATTTTTGTACACGTGTTTCGATCATCTCGCTCAGAGATAGTAAGGAACTCTCAATTTCTATTAGTAATCGTAGATTATGAAAATTGTATTTAGGTTTTTATTAAAAATTTGTGGTGAGTTTTCAAAGATATAGAATTTAATCGATTATTTCAAATTCACGTCAGAACTTGCATATTTGATATGTTTAATTGTATTTTTTAACAAATTATACGTGTGTAGGCTATTTCAACGAGTTATTTCTGTCAGTTGGGTCTTGTGCAACCTCAGACCCCATTTTGATCTAAGTGTTGTACATTTTCAATATTATTGATGAAAATAAATTTCATAATTGGAAAAAAATGATTTAATATTCGATGAACTCAAATTGAATTAATGAATATCAGAAAGTGGATATTTTGTTTGAAAAATTGAAAACAAAAAAAATCAAAAAAAGGGAAAAAGGGTATGAAACTGTAAAATATTAAAGTCACACCTAGGGGTGATGTCTGCATTTTACATTGTTATGTTGCGTGTAGGTTGGTGAACTGATATCCAGGGATAATGTTACTGGTTGCATGTTTACTTACTTTCTGTTAGTGCGAGGCATAGTTTACTTTTCCGTCCTGTTATTTATTTTAGGTTGTGTGGCATGGTAGGAAACTGGATATCCATTCTCAATCTTGTATTGTTAATTTCTCTTTTGTTTTCAAATGAAAATAATATATATATATATATGTAGCTATTTTGTGAACTATTAAAGAGTCTATGAATGCCTGAAGGGATAGTGCGTCATAGCATCCGAAGTGGTGTACTATCCTAGGATGTATGGTAAGGACCACCAAGCTCATACGTGGTATGGGACACGTATGAGAGTGGAATCACAATTGGAATCCGGATTTATTCATCTCTATATTTACCAGCGAACTTTTAATGTAAAGGTGGTCATATACGAATGGTTTGTATATTTGGGAATCACATGCACATCTGATAGGTATAGTCGAAGATGATTAGTCAGTAATCACTAACAATCTATAGTAGTCGAACGTTCTGACACATCAAAAAGAGACCCATTGCTTACGATCACGTCAAACGGCCAACCTCAACCGGATAAATGGTCTCGCAAGTGTGGTAAACAGCGACAAGCCACAAAATCAGGAACTTATACTTTATTATAAAACATCATGTCCCAATTGGAAACGATTCAATCGTGAATCCTAACTCTCTAATTTTATTACACCACCATTGTGTATTATGTATCTGTTGTCTTAGTTTGATGTATAAAATGAAATGCATGTTTAATGTTTCCATTTGATCAATTAGATTTGTATAAAAGGAGAATGTTATAGTGAGTACTGTTGATCGATGTAATATGAGTTTTAAAATGTTTAGTTGCTCATCCTTCGTTATATGTACCAATTAATCGTAGTTTCTTCTATAAAATTTTACATACTTTAAAATGATTTAGTATGTTTATTCGTTCATGTTAGGAGAAGTTATTGACAAAAATTGTTGGCTTCCCTACTGGGTTACTATTGTTACTCACCCTTTCTTTCTCCATTTTTTTAGTTTCAGATTCAGAGCTTGGCGAGATAGGTATAGAGTACGAGTGAGGATCATCTGGTGGGTCAGATAGACAATCAGAGTTTGTCACCTGGTAAGTACTAGGGTTATTACCCCCTAGTGGTGCTGATTGTCCAAAAGTAATAGCTTTTGTTATGAGCGTTAGGACTTTTGTTAAAGTGAGGAATATTTGTATAATCCTGTATTCTGATTATTCTTCCATACTCTGATCTTTCGTATGTTATTAGATATATATGGGCTTCCGCTAGTATTATATTTTGTATGTATATTTGCAGGATTGTATGTCGTTTATTAGGTGCAGGTTGAATGCCTTGGAATGTTAACATAAACAGAGGAGACCATGCTGAAATTTTGAGGTGCCACCTAGTACCTCGAGATTTAACATGTGGTATCAGAGCATAGTATTAGATCCTTATGGGATACAGATCTGCTATGTTTTAGAGAATTGGTTGATACCACAAATATAATAGCGATAATCATAGAGTATCACTAGGAATTCAAAATTCGAACTCATTAGTAGTTCCGTATTGGAATTACGAGTTCTTCCGTGTGTAGGAGTTTATAGAGCCTAGTAAGCGTAGGATAGGATTTTAAGTTTGTTCTTTTAGTAATGGAAATGGAGTCCATTACTAAGTTTCAGACTACGGTAGCAATCCATAGTTACGTAAAAGTGGTTTTGGCCTTATTCTAATAAGTACCTTGTTGTGGATAAACACAAGTGAGAGGAGTTGACGAGACAGAGGTCGAAACGCAACAGGGACAAGACATATTCTGGATCAGATCACTGACCCGATGGCACAACCAATGTCATTCATGAGATAGGTAGATGAGTCTCACGTCAAGTCTAGAGAAGAAATATAAATAATACAACCACCACCACCTCAAAGCCAAATAGAAGGAAAGTAATTAGTATCTAATAAGAGACAAACAATTACGAAACTAGTAAATTCATAGGAAAAATAACCATACATGAGGAGTGAGACTATAAATATACCAATTCAATGGATGGTAGAATTTTATAAGAAACAATAACATATACTACTAAATCAGTCGAAAGAAATAGTTGTGGTATGTTATGAATGTAGCAAATTGGGATATAAAGGAGAGTAATGTTCGAGTTGACGTCAATCAATTAAGGATATGTGGCTCAAAAAGATGTAGACAAGCCAATACATGGAATAATAAGGCCATCCAATTTTAATAAAGCAGATAACGTACACGTGCCACCCCAAACAGACAAGACTGGTGGTCAGAAACTATAAATGGTACAAAACTTACCACAATTGCAAGGTGCATCACTAAATCCAAGAAATGAGGAAGCGTTGGACTTCTTCACAAGAAACAAATATTATTCCACCTCTGGGATCACTTCTACAGGTCGTGCTTTTGAAGAATGAGAGAGTTCCCCAACCCAAAGGACAGGTAAATCTAAGGATATGGTTGTAGAATTTTCAATGATTACATCCACCGAGATTTGGGGACTTTTCCAATCTGGTTGAGATCAATGAGTGGGTTTTGAAGACCTGAAAGATTTTCAGTACCATGTAGTGCCTAAGAGATCAGTGGGTGATGGTGATTACATTCCAGTTGGACGAGGATGCCAAGCATTAGTAACGTTTTGAGATGAATGTATTGGGAGATGGATCGTTTGAGTTGGTAGACTTCGAGAGGATAGATTTATATCTGAGACTGCTCGAGAAATCAAGTACTAGGAGTTTTTGAGATTAATGTATGGTAATCTATCAATTACAAAGACTAAGATATGATGTTCATTAGGTTGTCATGATATGCGCCCTAGCTTATCCTGACAGATCTATAGAAGGCCATAGATTCTTTAGAAGATTATAACCCTACTTAAGGGCTAAGAGGTCAATGATTGAAACTACCAATTATAGAGATACGACGAGTCGAGCTTAGAGGATAGAGCGATGAGAAATGAAGTTACACACCTCTAAGTGGCAAATTAGTCGAACTTAGGTTTCTTTCTTCCTAGATCAAATCCGGACAAGATTTGAAGTATTCGAGGCCAAATTCCCCCGGATCAGTGTATCCACAATATAAAACTACTCCACTATCAAGTTGTAGAGTTCCCCCAATCGTCGAGTTATAGAGCAGTTGGAGCTCCAATGATGCCAACAGGGCCAAAGGAACCAACAAGGTAGATTCAGAGCATATAGGCTCCAGTTTACCAACTGCCTACTCTAGAGAAATCTACGAAGACAAGATCGTTAACATGTACGTGTGTGGGTAGGTGGGACACATTATTTACTCCAACAGCTATAAAAAGGCTAACTACAGCTAATAATTAATAGGCTAAAGTGTAGATAAGCCAAAGAACATCTAAACAGCTCATACAACTACTAGAATAGAACAAGAACTACTGCTTCTTAAGATATGAGAACTCAGAACTCAGGCTTATTAGCTTAGTTAGTGCATAGTATCAGTAGTCAACGTAAAGGAAAATCGTAGTGACACTGAAAGCGCCCTCGATCCGCGGGGTGCGCGGATCCGCTTTTGACCCTTGAGGTTTGGGAGTCGCCACCTAGTTATTGTGGTCTAGGAACCAAACTGACTCTAACATGGATAAAAGGAACTAATCTACCATAAAAAATCTGAATTCGGGGATCAAGTTACGGGGTTGGAAGGTGTTAGGCACCAACCCCGCCCGGCCAAAGTCGGTCTCTACTAAATTCCCAAGTAAATTACATTGCTAAAACCTAGATAAGAAAATAAATAAAAATAAAAGGTTTACCTTTCCGATGGCAAGGACTTGGTTCCCTCAGATCTGACAAAAAGAACTCCTTGTACCGTGCTCCCTTACTTCGTTCTACTTCCGGATTTGACTTCGGATCTCCGAGGCAAGGTATCTCCTTGTTTTTGAATCTGAACTCTTCAATTTCGTTGTGGATTTGAGGGTGTTTTTTAGAAGGCTTTTGGGTATTTTCTAGACTAAAATTGAAGGAGGGATGTTAGCTAAGGAGTTGAGGCTCCAAAACTAGGGTTTATGGGGGGCTAGGGGAGCTTCTAGACCTACTTCTCTTAGGGTTTATAATTTGATACGAAAATAGGGTGTGAGCACCTCTATTTATAGATATTTTTAGGGGTTGATTTGGATAGAGTTAGTGTTTAATTAGAGATCTTTTAATTAGAGTTGTGTTTTAATTTGACTTGTTTTAGGTAGAATTGTGTTTTAATTAGAATTGTTTTAGGTAGAATTATTTTTATGTTAGAATTGTTTTAGGTAGAATTATTATTTAATTAGATTCTATTATGACTTTTGGTCTTATTTGATTGACTTTTAATGTTTTGACTTTAGTCTTAATTGATTGACTTTTAATATTTTGACTTCAGTCTTGCTTAATTGACTTTAATTTTGACTTCAGTCTCACTTGATTGACTTTAATACCTTGACTTCAGTCTTTCTTGATTTACTTTTAATTTTGGGAGAACCCCCCTCTAAAATATCTTTAATTCTTTGGACCCCCAAATGGAGGGATTTTTAAAGAAATATCCCACGAACCCTCAACAATTTTACCCGAAAGTCCGATTGATCGATTTTTTAGGTTCAAAATTTTAAATTAATTTCATTAATGTTTAAATTTAATAATTTAATGTTTTATTTATTAATTTCGGAATTTTTATCATGAAAATTGTGAAATTACCGTTTTGCCCCCGGAGAGGACTTTTCACATTTTAAGTCAGTTTTTAATGTTCTAGGATGTTTTAGAATCGGTTTTTCGTAAGAAATTCAATGGAAATATTAGTTTTGTTATTTATGAAATTTTTTTGTGTGAAACGGTTGTGAACTTTATGAGGGGCATTTTCGTAATTTTGTCAAATTCTGTTAAAATTGGTGAAATGATTTATTTGATTCCAATTTGTCATTTTATGTGTTCGAATGGGTTTTCCTAAGCGTAACGTAGGCTCTAAGGTTGTTTTGAGGTTAGGGGTTTTTTGGTAATTTGGTAATTTTTAGTGATTTTTATCGTGAAGCTTCTTTTTGGTCTGCAATATGATGATTTCTATGTTTCTGGGGTCGTATTTTCCTAGCGTACCATGATTTCTAAGGTTTTGTCAATTCGAGATACCTCATCTGGATTTCTGAAACAAATCTGGTAACAAAGTAAAGCAATGGAATACACATCCATCATTGGGAATCCTTGCGATCGGGTTGACGAGTTGATTAATCAGGCGGATGCAAAAATGGGGTGTCTACAGATGTCCCTCTTTGGCAGAGGGTTGAAGCAAACTAGATAGCAAATCTATTTTGGTAGATAGTGCGATATCTGAATGCCAAAGCTAGTGACAGTTCATTTTGCAGCCTGATTTAGCAATTTGTCAAGGTGTTCGGATCCTTGAGGGTAAAGCTCTCCCCGAATCAAAAAAGGTGGTCAGGTCCTTGAGCGCAAACTCTCACTGACGGTGTCAGATCCTTGAATTTTAGAGAATTCTCCCTGACTAAAAAAATGCAAATGTGCAAGTGTGTGCACTGTGTGAAACTGAGTAAAACCTGAGCATAAATTTAGCATAATCTGAGTATAAACTGAGCATAATTTGAATATAAACTGAGCATAATTTGAATATAATCTGAACATAGTTCCTGAGCATAGTTCCGAGAAAACTCTCGGCGGTATCTGAGCATAATTCTAGAAAAACCCTCGGCGGTATCTGAGCATAGTTCCGAGAAAACCTTCGGCGGTATCTGAGCATAATTCCGAGAAAACCCTCGGCGGTATCTGAGCATAATTCCGAGAAAACCCTCGGCGGTATCTGAGCATAGTTCCGAGAAAACCCTCGGCGGTATCTGAGCATAATTCCGAGAAAACCCTCGGCGGTATCTGAGCATAGTTCCAAGATAACCCTTGGCGGTATCTGAGCATAGTTCCGAGAAAACCCTCGGCGGCATCTGAGCATAGTTCCGAGAAAACCCTCGGCGGTATCTGAGCATAGTTCCAAGATAAAAACCTGGGTATCTGAGCATAGTTCCACGAGTATCTAAGTATTCTGGAGTAGCATTCCGAAAACCCTCGGTGGGTATCTGAGCATAATTCCGTAAAAACCCGGTTCGAGCGAGCATAATCAAATCCCTGGCGGTATCTGAGCATAGTTCCGAGAAAACCCTCGGCGGTATCTGAGCATAGTTCCGAGAAAACCCTCGGCGGTATCTGAGCATAATTCCGAGAAAACCCTCGGCGGTATCTGAGCATAATTCCGAGAAAACCCTCGGCGGTATCTGAGCATAGTCCGAGAAAACCCTCGGCGGTATTGAGCATAGTTCCAAGATAACCCTTTGCGGTATCTGAGCATAGTTCCGAAAAAACCTCGGCGGTATCTGAGATAATTCCGAGAAAACCTCGGCGGTATACTGAGCAAAATCCAAGATAACCCTTGGCGGAGACTGAGCAAAATCCAGATAACCCTTGGCGGAAACTGAGCAAAATCCAAGATAACCCTTGGCGGCAACTGAGCAAAATCCAAGATAACCCTTGGCGGAGACTGAGCAAAATCCAAGATAACCCTTGGCGGAGACTGAGCAAAATCCAAGATAACCCTTGGCGGCAACTGAGCAAAATCCAAGATAACCCTTGGCGGAGACTGAGCAAAATCCAAGATAACCCTTGGCGGCAACTGAGCAAAATCCAAGATAACCCTTGCGGCAACTGAGCAAAATCCAAGATAACCCTTGGCGGAGACTGAGCAAAATCCAAGTTAACCCTTGGCGGCAACTGAGCAAAATCCAAGATAACCCTTGGCGGCAACTGAGCAAAATCCAAGATAACCCTTGGCGGAGATTGAGCAAAATCCAAGTTAACCCTTGGCGGCATCTGAGCAAAATCCAAGATAACCCTTGGCGGAAACTGAGCAAAATCCAAGATAACCCTTGGCGGAAGATTGAGCAAAATCCAAGTTAACCCTTGCGGCATCTGAGCAAAATCCAAGATAACCCTTGGCGGAAACTGAGCAAAATCCAAGATAACCCTTGGCGGAAACTGAGCAAAATCCAAGATAACCCTTGGCGGAGACTGAGCAAAACTGGCAAAGGAATGAATGAATTTTGGAGAAAACTGATTAGAACGAATCGGAGAACGAATAAATCTGGAAGATAATGAATCTGGAAGAGAAATGATTGATTCCAAGAATGATTGAATCTGGAAAAGAATCTGGAGAACGAAAGAATGTTATATCTCCTATGTGAGATCCAATATGCTTCTGTTTGAACCTCAAGGATTTATCAAAAAGTTTTATGAATTAAAACCTGAGTTTTTATTTCTTTTGAACCTCAAAAGTTTTTTGAAAGAACTGTTATCAAGAGGGTAACCTTACTTTGGGGTTCCTATTATTTTTTTAGGATTAACATTGCTCGAAGACAAAATGCCCCTAGTTTGACAATGACCATGGCCTTGAAAATAATTGAACACATCATAAAAAAAATGCCCCTAGTATAAGGGGGAAAAGTTACATTAAAAAAGAAAGAAAATGCCCTTTGTATGAAGGTTTGAAATAATTGATTACCACAAGCGCAATAAAGACTCAACTTTTAATTTTGATTAATTTTATTGAAGGTTTTTGAGTCAGGCTCAAGAGTACAAAATTATTTCCTTTCGAGTTTCATCATAGAATTCACCCTTATCCCCCTTGGTTCACTTGGGGAAGTAAACATTTTCAGATCGATCGTAGACAAGATACTTGTGGCTTCTAAGTCTATGCCTGGTTTAAGCTAAGTATTGAGCTTGATTATTCGGACTTCTGATGTTTCAGCTCGGACCGCTCTCAGCTTGGGATTTTCTTCTATTTTTCTTTGTTGCTCTAACTTTTGCCTAGATCGCCTTTTCAGGTTTTCAATCTAGCGAGCTTGCTCTAGCTTTTGCCTAGATCGCCTTTTCAGGTTTTCGATCTAGCGAGCTCTTCTCTTTTTCTTTGCTCTAATTGTTGCCAAAGTTGTCTTTTCAGATTTTCAACCTTGCGAGCTTGCCTTAATTTTTGCCTAAGTCGCCCTTTTCGGGTTTTCAACTTAGCAGGCTTTATCATTTTTTTTTTTTTAATCTTTTTCTCCTCCTTTGAACTTTTAAAATTTACTGTCTGATCATGTTTTGCCACCCTCCTTGACTTTTTCACACGGTACTTAGGAGGACTTTTATAGGTAGGCTTAGGACTGGGTATAAAAAGAAAGGGATTTTGAGGCTCAAAAACCCAAATGCCCCTTGTGTGGCATTTCCTTTTCAATTATTTTCTTTTTCCTTAAATTTTCTTCCCCACTTTGAATTTCTTTTTCTTTTGAATTTTTTTTTTTTTTGATTTTTTGATTTTTTGTGTGGGAAATACATTTTTTTTATTGATGTGGTCGGGCCTGAAGTAATTTCTCAGGTTGCCTACGTACCCCAAAATTTTGGGATCAGACCAAAACGTAGTTCGAACATTTTTCCCTCCCCTAGGTTAGGTGATCAGGCTAAGAAATAAAAAGCACAATTTTTCTCTTTTTGAATAGGCTGCAAAGGGGTGAGAAATGAGATAATGAACTGGGTAGCAAGAAAATTGATTCGGCCAAAGATGGCCTCCTTAAATGTAGTACCGTTTGATTTGGTCAAGGTTGGTTGGTTCTGGTAACTCAATTCCATCATGATCTTAAAGTTTGACAGCCTTTCCTGGTAATATTTCCTTAACGAATGAATTTCTCCAATTGGATTCAGACTTTCTCCTATAATCGAGGAGGAGTGTTCAATTTTTTTTGAAGTCTGATAGTTAAATCTTTAACTTGTAAATGATGAGCTTTGAACTTTTTGTCAAATGCACGGGTGACTCTTCTTAGATAAGCTTGCACGTGGTACAGGGCTTTAACTCGTTTTCTTCGATCAAGTTTAATTCTTCATACTGCTGACGAACCCAATCTGTTTCTAACAAATGATTTTCCAACAAGACCCTGAGAGACGGAATTTCCATTTCAACTGGCAAAACTGCTTCCATGCCATACACTAAGGAGTAGGGAACAGCTCCAATATAAGATAGCATTGAAGTAAGATGTGCCCCTAGTATGAATGGTAACTTTTCTAACTAATCCTGATGTGATTGACACATTTCCCTGATGATTGTTTTGAGATTTTTTTACTAGCTGCTTCAACCTTTTCATTAATCTGAGGACGGTAGAGAGATAATGTGTGATGCCGGATCTTCAACTTTGATCACAGAGTAATGATTTATGCTTTGAAGTACGACCCATTATCAGAAATCAGTTCAAAAGGTATCCCCATATCGATTGATAATATGTGATTTGCAACTCAAGAAGTAGTGAGGATAGCACTGGTACATTTTATAACATCTTTTTTTATTCCATTGATATAGACGAGTATCTAGTCCATGTTGAACAACACTCAAGCTTGTACCTAACATACCCTCATATGATCACACGTGAACAAGTCTTCGAAATTTCTAAGAAAATTCATTATCCCCTTGTGTTCTTCTGGAGATAAGATGGTTTCTATTTGAATCTCTTTAGGAATTTATTTCTGTTCCGAGGTCAATAACCTTTGCTTTCTTGAGCCCGACTCTTATCTTCTTGCTCAGGAGAAAAATATATCCTTGAAGCTAGATTATTAGTTAATTCGTTAATGCGCTCGGGGTATTCAAAAATTTTCTTTATCCAATCAAATTCAGAAGGGACGACAGATACCTCTATAAACTCAATAAACTAACTTTGACTCAATAGGAAAGAGTAGACTCAATCTAAGGAAGACATGACCTTGCTAGAAAAAAGGACTCGAGCTAACCCAAATGACTCATGAAAACTCAAGACTACCCAAAACGGGCTTGATGAGAACTGAGACATTGCTTACAACCGGTAGGATTGAAGCACTATGATTTTCAAAGAACAACTGAATGATGTTGAGAAATTTTGAGGTCATTTCTGACTGTTAACTTGATATTGACGTTTATTCTAACTGACCGGATTTACAACCCTACCTAGACGATTGGCGATTGAGCTTAGATACAATGATAACCCTTAAACCTCTTTGAAGGTGAATTTAACCAATTTCAGTGTCACCCCCTTGATAACATTTTAAATGAACCTTGAGATTTTATTGAATTTTGTGCACCAATCCATTAAAAAATTTATCCATTCAATGATTATTCAGAAGAAAAATAATTTTACTGCACTCTTGAAAAATATTGACAAATAATGTTTTCATTGAATAACAACTTCAAACATATTTCAATAATTTTTCATGCAAATATATATCTTTTGTAAATCATTTTTCCTTATTTTTCTTTTCTTTTGGAAAATATTTTCTTCTGGAAAACATTTTTTTTTTTAGAAAACATTTTTTTCTTAGAAAACATTTTTTCTAGAGAATAACACTTTTTCTGGAAAACACTTCTTTTGAAAAATATTTTATTCTGGAAAATATATTTTCTGAAAAATGTTTCTTCTAAAGAAGCCTTTTTTTGGAAAACAATCTCCTTTTTTTTTTTTGAAAAATATTTTCTTTTTCTTCTTTGAAAATTCGATTTCCATTTTGATTTAAATGGCCCGGTCCATCAGGACTGTTGGATCGGGATGGACTGGGTCATTATTATAAAAGAATGGATTCTTCATTGGGTCGGTGCACCCATTTTGATTTTCAAAAATAATATTTTTGATCCTTGAGGACAATCATACACTTTGATCTCATCATTCATATCACTCACAAACATTCATCCAACAACAGACATTCATTCAATAAACAACCCGGGAACACCCACGATAAGTTCGAGTCGTGACCTATGGGGAAGGTTTCTAGACTCTAGGCTTACTACGTGCAATGCATTTTTATCTGGCCACCCTTGCCCAAGCACACCTATATACCTTTCGATACGTGGTGACTTGGTTTGATATACCGTATAGGTGATAATCTAAAACCTCAATTCACTTCTCTGAAGCCAAAAACAGCCAGTTTGATCTCCAGTTGAGAGGTGGCGCACAATGCTGAGCAAGGGCCCACTTAAATACCTCTCGTCTAGAATAGACGTAGTCTATCCCCCTCGTACAGTAGGGTACAGCGGGGCAAGATCTTGCTTAGGCACCGGTTTTGACCAAGAAGTGCAATTGATATACTTAGATTACCTTTTATACCTACGGGTACGAGTCAAGAGTTGTAGCTTTCATAAATGGTTTGGCATCCCACGAGGGGACCGACCACGTACTAGTACTACGTTGGCAATCGGGACATGTGACTGTGTGGCTTACAATAGGACAAAGGCTCAGGTCACCCCAGCATGGGTGCATCAATATGTCTCTCAGAATCACCTGATCAGACGGTATTGATGCCCCAGTTCGATATACCCTAAGGTACGTGACTGGAGTTGTGGGTTTCATGAATGACGTCGCATCTCCGAAGAGACCGGGCCACGCACTAGTGCCACGTTGGCTAAATGGGACGTGTAAGTGAGTAAAGCGGTAAACGTGCATGTGGTGTGTGCAAAGTAGGGTGGGGTGTGCCCGGGGCCTTTTCCAAACAAATGGGCCCATGGCCCAATCAAACCAATCATTATAACATGAATTATATGGATCTAAGCATCATTCCAATCACACAAACATTTAATCATGATCAACATTGTGACCAACACCAAACATGCATTCCCAATGATATTATGGTATATTAAATAGGCAATTATCATGAATTAATAATATGGTCCGAACTATGGAAATAAGCATGCACATCACCTTCATATACCAATTATGGTAGTTTATAGTCCCGATCATCGCAATATTTTGATAAATTTCATAGTCCAATCGAGGGTGTTTTGGGGCGACCCGAAATAATTCGAAATTTCTAAGGGTTTTGAATTGAGGGTATAATGATGATGATGAGAATAAAGAGGATTTATTAATTTTTTTTTTTTTAAAAAAATAAATTGAGCCCAATCAAGGAAATTCAAAACAAAACAACTTGAGCATATGTCGCCATTAGCAACATTTAAAAAATTTGATTCCATTATTTTTTGAAGTTCCTTTTTTTTTAAAAAAAACTTTCTACTCTTTATTTTTTTTTGTTTTGATTTTCCTTTTTTGTGAAACAAATTATTTCCCCCCCTTTTTTTTTTAAGAAAATAAATTGATCTTAAAAAGCCAAGATAATAACGTCGAGCTTAACGTCGAGATCAGCAGGTTAACGTCGAGATCAGCAGGTTAACGTCGAGATCAACGTCAGCTAAACGTCGAGATCATCGGCTTAGTCGTCGAGATCAGCGGCTTAGTCGTCGAGATCAGCATGTTATCGTCGAGATCAAGCGTCGAGATCATCATATAACAGCAGCTAATCGTCGAGATCAGCCTAGAACAGCAGGCTAATCGTCGAGATCAGCCTAGAACAGTATACCAGCGTCGAGATCAGCCTTAGGTGCTGTTTTAAAACAGCAGAATCGCTGTTATTAACTCGGTGTTCGGCTACTAACGTTCTTGGTTATTAAGAACCGAGAGTAAGAAAAGAACCACAACCGATAGCTTCGACAAATTTAATCGAGCAAGAACACAGAGAGATTAAGGTCGAGCTGGTTATACAGGGGCTGATGATCTCAAATTTTCAGAAAAACTTGAGTTCTCTTTGAAGGTTGGGATCACAACTCGTCTAACTCGATCGGTTTTGGGAGGTTGAACAGATCGATTTCTGTTTTTAACCAGTCGGTTTCCATGAGGACGACAAGATCACCACCTTTGAATCGGTTTTTTTTTTATTTAAAAAAAAACTGCTTAGAATCGAAAGGCATAAATGACTTCGAGCGAAATTTAAAATGATCGGGCTGAAATTTCAGCCGATCGAACAGAGAGGTGCGTTCGGCTTTCGTGTTTAAAACAACGCTGAAACCAGGTCGATTTTTTAAAGAAGATGGTGTGCGAAAAGCAACACATTACTTTTATGTGTGACACACCAAAATTGTTGCTGTCCAAGTGGTGTGAGACACGCACAAAACCGGGATTACTCGTGGCACCCTACACAAACAGCATGCTGTTTTTTTTGACAGAACCTCAAAAATGGTCAAATATCAAATCAAACACATACCCAAATTTTCAATCGAAATATACTTATATATGTAAAAAAAATCATGGTCCAAAAATCTCATCCTCAATAAAAGTATTCCTTCGAAATCTCGTATTATTTCGGATCATTCCGAATGGCCCTTGATTACCATAGAGATGATATGTTAAATCAAAGTGCTCCAAGTAGAATCAACAATCAATGACGTACCACAAAAATAAAAATAATAAAGAAACAATAACATGAAACTAACTAAAAATTAAATAAAATAAGCAAAACAAATAAAACTAGGTCATTGGCAATGTCCCCATACTTGGGGTTTTTCAAGTTTGATCCTCAATGTCCCCAGTGGAGTCGCCCTGAAAGCGCCCTCGATCCGCGGTGTGCGCGGATCCGCTTTTGACCCTTGAGGTTTGGGAGTCGCCACCTAGTTATTGTGGTCTAGGAACCAAACTGACTCTAACATGGATAAAAGGAACTAATCTACCATAAAAAATCTGAATTCGGGGATCAAGTTACGGGGTTGGAAGGTGTTAGGCACCAACCCCGCCCGGCCAAAGCCGTCTCTACTAAATTCCCAAGTAAATTACATTGCTAAAACCTAGATAAGAAAATAAATAAAAATAAAAGGTTTACCTTTCCGATGGCAAGGACTTGGTTCCCTCAGATCTGACAAAAAGAACTCCTTGTACCGTGCTCCCTTACTTCGTTCTACTTCCGGATTTGACTTCGGATCTCCGAGGCAAGGTATCTCCTTGTTTTTGAATCTGAACTCTTCAATTTCGTTGTGGATTTGAGGGTGTTTTTAGAAGGCTTTTGGGTGTTTTCTAGACTAAAATTGAAGGAGGGATGTTAGCTAAGGAGTTGAGGCTCCAAAACTAGGGTTTATGGGGGGCTAGGGGAGCTTCTAGACCTACTTCTCTTAGGGTTTATAATTTGATACGAAAATAGGGTGTGAGCACCTCTATTTATAGATATTTTTAGGGGTTGATTTGGATAGAGTTAGTGTTTAATTAGAGATCTTTTAATTAGAGTTGTGTTTTAATTGACTTGTTTTAGGTAGAATTGTGTTTTAATTAGAATTGTTTTAGGTAGAATTATTTTATGTTAGAATTGTTTTAGGTAGAATTATTATTTAATTAGAATTCTATTATGACTTTTGGTCTTATTTGATTGACTTTTAATGTTTTGACTTTAGTCTTAATTGATTGACTTTTAATATTTTGACTTCAGTCTTGCTTAATTGACTTTAATTTTGACTTCAGTCTCACTTGATTGACTTAATACCTTGACTTCAGTCTTTCTTGATTTACTTTTAATTTTGGGAGAACCCCCCTCTAAAATATCTTTAATTCTTTGGACCCCCAAATGGAGGGGTTTTTAAAGAAATATCCCACGAACCCTCAACAATTTTACCCGAAAGTCCGATTGATCGATTTTTTAGGTTCAAAATTTTAAATTAATTTCATTAATGTTTAAATTTAATAATTTAATGTTTTATTTATTAATTTCGGAATTTTTTATCATGAAAATTGTGAAATTACCGTTTTGCCCCCGGAGAGGACTTTTCACATTTTAAGTCAGTTTTTAATGTTCTAGGATGTTTTAGAATCGGTTTTTCGTAAGGAATTCAATGGAAATATTAGTTTTTGTTATTTATGAAATTTTTTGTGGGAAATGGTTGTGAACTTTATGAGGGGCATTTTCGTAATTTTGTCAAATTCTGTTAAAATTGGTGAAATGATTTATTTGATTCCAATTTGTCATTTTATGTGTTCGAATGGGTTTTCCTAAGCGTAACGTAGGCTCTAAGGTTGTTTTGAGGTTAGGGGTTTTTTGGTAATTTGGTAATTTTTAGTGATTTTTATCGTGAAGCTTCTTTTTGGTCTGCAATATGATGATTTCTATGTTTCTGGGGTCGTATTTTCCTAGCGTACCATGATTTCTAAGGTTTTGTCAATTCGAGATACCTCATCTGGATTTCTGAAACAAATCTGGTAACAAAGTAAAGCAATGGAATACACATCCATCATTGGGAATCCTTGCGATCGGGTTGACGAGTTGATTAATCAGGCGGATGCAAAAATGGGGTGTCTACAGTAGTAGATAAGCAGGTGTTTCTTGTATATCCTTCATGTCGGGAGCTACTTCCTCGAATATCAACGTAGGGAGTCACATATCTTTCTTTTCGATTGAAGATGGTTTAACTTTGGGAGGCCTAATGACTGAACTATTAGATGAAGCAGCTCTTGCTTTACGACTTCTTGAATCTATTCTCCTCCTTTAAAAGGATAGATCATCCTTTCCCTTTCATATTTTTATCCTCGGTGTCGGCTCTAACTCTTCCTTTGCCTTCTTCTTTCATGATCGCCTTGCAGTAGAGGAATTTATTATTCTCATTCTCGTTACGTGATCAATGTTTTCTATAGACAAACGCTCACTTCGAGACTTCAATCGTGGCTCATTTTCACTCTTTGAAACGAAAGTGCTATAAGTAAAGATTATGACTCCGTAGAAGTAGCAGCTACCACCTGCCTATGCCCATATCCATCCTAAAGAGAGAAGGTATGCAATCAAGACATACCCTTTTTATAAGGTAAGGTGCAATTGCTTATACGAGCAATTTTTAGACGAGAAGAAAAAAAACACACACACACACGTGGTCCAATTAAATATTGGCTTTTCATAGGCAAGTCACAAAATTCTCTTGTGTTTACGGTAAGACTATGCATTGAGGAGTGATATTTATAACAAGTATGAGTAAAACATAATAGACGGTGTAATTGATGAGAGAAATAAAGATAAAGAATAGAGAAGATGTGAAAGGATTGTTGTTGATAGACATTGATGGGGAAGTGATACAAGGTGAATTGATTGTTATCTTAAAGTTATACAAATAATGGATTAGTTGGAATATTAGTTTGAATTAGAGTTATTAATTAAGGAATGTGTTAGGTTGACGGAATATGGAAGACATAAGATTATGAATTATAAATGAGATTGACTTGGGACCAAGAATAGATGGTAATCAAAAATAGGTGTTGGTTGTTATACATGTTGTGTTAGTATGATGATAATGAAATTTGATAAGGTATGATTTCAATTTCGAGGATAAAATTTTTATTAAAGGGGGGAGAATGTAAAACCCTGAGTTTTCAATTCGTATTTCGAGGAAAAATAAATAGTGGGACTTAGGAGTAAAACTTTAGGATATTTCTGATCATTTTTAGTGAAATCCGACCTTACCATTGGATTAAAAATGATCGAAAAATATATTTTAGCCTGTAAGTACGCTCAAATACGAGTCTGAACACAAAAGTTACAAAATCCTCGATTATCAGTCAAACTAGGCTAAAATAGTGACTTTTTGCTATAGTAAGAATTATTAAGATTCAATTATATCATTGGGTTCATAACGAAAAATTATTAAACCTAAATTATTTACTTATCATTTTTAGAATCCAAAAAGTCAAATTATTGTCAAAAAATGAAAATGACGTCAATTTTAGGGGTCATCTCAGGCTAAAAATGTAAATTTTTGTTAGAGACAGAATTTATAGAAATTGACAAGACCATTAGATCCGGAATAAAAAATTAGACGAAATAGAGTATTCATTCGTCACTTTTGGAATCTGGACGGTCAAGTTATCGTCGATCGAAATAATAGGCAAAATATCGATTTCGTCCCAAGATATATATAAATAAATTTTTTTAATTTTTTTTCACTTTCACCTTCATTTTAAATGACCCAAAATCAGATGTATAATCTTGTATTCTGGTTATTCTTCTACACTCTGATTTTTCGTATGTTATTAGATGTATATAGGCTTCCGCTAGTATTATATTTTGTATGTATATTTGCAGGATTGTATGTCGTTTATCAGGTGCCGATTGAACGCCTTGGAATGTTAACATAAACAGAGGAGACCATGCCGAAATTTCAAGGTGCCACCTAGTGCCTCGAGATCTGATATGGGGTTTTGTGTTCGCGTTTGGCGGACCGTCACACGTAATTCCAGTCCAACCCAATAGATGTAACTGGTGAGACATGCCAATCAATATCAAGTTAAACTAGTTAACCAATTGGTAAATGAATCGTATGGATCAACACATGGACTGGTTGGACTAATTAGTTGAAAAATATTGGATGAAGTAATTCAAGTAGAACATTCAGTCCTATTGGATTGAATCGGCCCAAACTCAAATGAGTACATCGTCCCAATCACTTTGGATTGGCCAGTTTGATTCAATGGACTGAATATTTCATATTTAACAAGATCAGGATCAGTAAAAAGTCATATTAAGGGACGTACCAATTAGCTTAACCTGGATCTTACTTTTTGGAGACCGTACAACCCTTAATTATGGTTCAAAAATTTCTAAAATTCTTGATTAATCGACAAATCATCTTCATGTAATGTTTCTTGTTTGGAATGTTTTACCAATTAGAGACTCTAAATCTAGATGGTTAACTTAACAAATGCTATCAAGAGGGACCTTTATTTCTAATTGCTAAAAACCTACTCTCGGATCCACAACCAGTAATCCACCTTCAATGCGGTCTCAGGTTATCATTGCATTGAAGCTCAAGTGTCTACCACCTAGCTGGGGTCGTAGGTAAGTTCAGTTAAAATGAATGTTAGTACCAAGTCAAGAATCAGAGAATTTGAACTCGTAGAAATTCATAAGATCCTGGTTGTCTTCACCATATAATCTCTTAGTATTGCCTAGATGTTCTCTGACTGCTTGGAAACAATGTCCCGAGTCCTCAGTCTATAATCAAGCCTATTGTGGGTACTTATCTCTAGTTTTGTAAGTTAGATGAGTCCATCTTTTATCAATTCAACAATGTCATGTTTTTTTTAGATCGAGTCTACCATATCTATTTCTATTGAGTCAAGTTAGTTTGTCAAGTTTGTAATGGCGTCTATCGCCCTATCTAACTTTCATTGGATAAAGAAATTTTTTGAATACCTCGAGCACATTAACGAATTAACCAGTAATCTAGCTTCAAGGAGATATTCCTCTAGCAATGAACCCCCTCCTGAATTTATCAAATTACTAGAATAAAAAGATAAATGTCGTACTCAACCTATAATCGATGAAGCAAAGGTCATTGGCCTTAGAAAAAAAATTCCCAAGAAATTCAGACAAGAACTATCCTATCCTCAAAGGAATACGAGGAGATAATGAATTTACTCAGAAATTTCAAAAGACTTGTTTACGTGATCCTATGAGAATATGTTGGATGTAAGCTTGGGTGTATTCAACACTGAATAGATATTCGCACGACGAAATGAAAATATCGATGTGTGAAGTCAAAATTTATAAGATTGAAGAAGATGTAACAAAATGTATCACTGTTGGACTTCTCAAAATAGTATAGTGCCCTGCGTGGATTACTATTCTCAGACCAATTAAGCAATTGAGGCCGTTAACAATAATCTATAAATCATCATTATGAAAATGTGTCAAACGCATCGAGATGGGTTTAAGGAATTATCTTGCGCACCCTTAACATGTCAAAATTCTACTCGATTCTCTACGAGAGTTACTCAGTACTCTCTGTTATGTGGCATAAAAAGAAGTTTTTAAAATGGAAATTTCGTTTCTTAAAATGTTAATAGAAAACCAATTGTCAGAAGTGAATTTGATTTGTTGCTATTACAAGACGCTTGAATCAGTCAAAGAAAAATAGTTTAAAACTCTCCACTATGTACAAGTTTACCAAAGAAGAATCATTCATGCTTTTGATAAGAAAGTGAAGGTTCGGGATATGTATGTTAAGGATTTAGTCCTCAAAGAAAGTTGAGCATTCCTCCTCGACCCTAGAAGGAAATCTGAACCCAATTGGAGATATTCATTAATCATCAAAGAAATACTTCCTGTAAAAGTTGTCAAACTTCAAGACCATGATGGAATTGAGCTATCAGAACCAACAAACTTTAAGCAAATCAAGTGGTACTACATTTAAGGAGGTCATCTTTGGCCGAACCAATTTCCTTATTATTGAGCTCAATGTCTCCTTTCTCAGTCTTTTACAGTCTTTATCGAAAAATAAAAAAAATAAAAAAAACTACATTTTTTTCTCAACTCGATCACCCAACCCAAGGGAAGGAATGTACTCAAACTACATTTTAGTCTAATCCCAAAAATCTAGAACACTTAGGCAACCTGAGAAGTTACTTCAAGCCTGACAACATCAAAATAAAAAATATATATATGTTCCCCATAAACTAAAGAAACAATTCTAAAGAAAAGAATAAAAAAAGAAATATAAATAAGATAATGACAAACTGGGGAATAAAGTTCAAAGAAAAAGAAAAAAATTTAAAAGAAATGCCATACAAAGGGCATTCGGATTTTGAACCTCAAACTAGCTTTATTTCTAAGCCCAATCCTGAGCTTACCTACGAAAGTCCTCCTAAGTACCGTGCGAAAAATTCAAAGAAAATACCAACACATGATCAAGCAATAACTCTAGAAGCTCAAAAGGGAAGAACAAAAGGAAGTAAAAAAACCTATTGGGCTAAAAATCGAAAAAAGGCGACTTAGGCAAAAACTAAGGTAAGCTTGCAAGGTTGAAAATCCGAAAGGACAACCTTGGCAACAATCAGAGCAAAGAAAAAATTATAATAAAAAATTATAAACTCAGTAGATCGAAAACTTGAAAAGACAATCTAGGAAAAAAGCTAGAGCATGTTCGCTAGATTGAAAATTGAAAAGGCAATCTAGGAAATAGTTAAAGTAACCAAAAGAAAATCTCAGTCAAGTTGAAAATCTTAAAAGGTGGTCAAAACCAAAATATCAGAAGTCTGAATGACCAAGGTTCATCGACTTTATGACAAACTCTTAATCATTCTACTATTAATACCCAACTTAAACCAAGCAAAAACTCAGAAGCTACAAGTATCATGTCTATGATTGATCTGAAAATTTTCGTTTCCATAAGTGAACCGAAGAGAAAAACTGACGAATTCTATGATGAATATCAAAAGAAAATATTTTATTCCATTCAGCTTGACTCAGATTCTTTAATATAAAAAGTAAAAATTAAAAGTTAAATCTTTATGGCACTTGTAGTAATCAAAGATTTCAAATCTTCATAACAAGGGACACTTTCCTTTCCTAAAGTATGTAGTTTTTCCCTTTACACTAGGGGCATTCTTTTTTGAATTAGGTCCAATTATTCCAGTGTAATGTTTCCAGTCAAACTAGGGGTATTTTGTTATTAAACTTGATTAATTTCAACCCCAAAGGATAATGGTAAACCTGAAATAAAGGCGACCCTCTTTATAGCAATTTTTGAAAACCCCTAAGGTTCAAAGGAAGTTAAAATGTTGGCTTGAAATTCATAAATATTTTTGAAAAACCCCTGAGGTTCAAATAGAAGCGTTTCTAATCTCACATTGGTTTTGCCTAGAAAATTAGTTCATTACTCTTTTACCTAACGTAGGTAGAGTAGAACTCCTAGAATCTAGTCCATTACTTTTCTACCTAGAGTATGTAGAGTAAGATATTCAGCTTTTGCTCAGATTTTTTTTACTCAAATTTTGTTTAGATTTTTACTTTGCTCAGACCTTACTCAGATTTTGCTCAGATTTTACTCAGATTTTGCTTAGATTTTTTACTTTATTCAGATTTTGCTAAGATTTTTCTTAGACCTTACTCAAATTTCCCTGAGATTTTTCTTAGATTTTGTTCAGACCTTACTCATATTTTGTTGAGATTTTTCTCATACCTTACTCAATTTTTGCTGAGTTTTTTTTTTTTCAGATTTTGCTCAAATTTTTCTAAGATTTTTTTTTTTTTTCTCGGACCATACTTAGATTTTGCTTAGATTTTTCTCAAACTTTTCTCAGACCTTACTCAAAAAATTTTCAAACTTACTTAGACCTTGCACACACATGCACATTCATTGCATATCCATTAGTCAGAGAGAATTTTCCTAAATTCAAGGATCTGACATCGTCAGTGGGAAATCACGCTCGAAGACCTAAAAACTTTTAGTTCAGGGGGACTTTTACCCTCAGAGATTCAAACGTCCTAACGAATTGCTAAATCAATATGCATAATGAATTGTCACTAACTTTGGCATTCGGATATCGCACTATCTATCAAAGTAGATTTGTTATCTAATTTGTTTCAACTCTCTTCAAAAGAGGGGAATTTGTAGATACCCCATTTTTTCACTTACCTGATTAATCAACTCTTTAACTCAATTGTGATGGTTCCCAATGATGGATGAATATTCTAAAGTTTTTTTTATTTGTTATCAAATGTGTTTGTAAAACTCGGATGAGATATTTCAAGCAAACAAACTTTAGAAATAGTACTGCTTAGGAAAATATGACCCAAAATATAGAAATCACCATTTTGAGATAAAAAAAAGCTTTATGAGAATAATCATCAAAAATGATCATAATTACCGAAATATCCCTAACACCAGAATATCTCTAAAGGCTACATTATGCTTAGGAAAACCATTTTCAACACATAAAACAACAAATCAAAATCAAATAAACTATTTTGCCAATTTTTAAAAAAATTGATAAAATTACAAAAATGATCCTTATAAGGTCCATGATCATTTCATGGTCAAAAACCCATAAGAGAGTTAAACCAATACTCTCATTGAATTCCTTATGAAAAATTGATTCCAAAACGTAAAAAAATGACATCCCAACACAAAAATCCTTTTTTAGGGCAAAACGATAATTTTCAATCCTAAAATTCAAAAATCTGAATTTAATAATTAAAATATTAATTAATGTAAAGTAAAATCTTGATAAATCAAATTAAAATTTTTAAATAAATAAATTCAATTAATTAAGTCCACAGACTAAATTTTATGTTATGGCCCATCTAGTCAATCTAAAAACAGTTAGAAATCCTAGAAAATATCACAAAAAGTCATAAAAATATCAAGATCTAGAAAATGAAAATCTCATCTTGAAGATCAAAAGCAGCTCTAACAATAAAGATAAAATGAGAAGATTCACACGAAGAACCGATCATCGAAATCACTCAAATAACAACAAAGGTAATTTTTTAATCTTTATTTTAGATTTAGGGCATCTTTGCAATGTAAATATTTGAGAGGAGTAGAGATTGGTTGGTTCCTAGACCATAAAACTAGGTGGCGACTCCCAAAAAAGAAATTGGATTCATACCCGCGGATCGAGGGCGCTTTCACTTATTCTCTCCTAATTTATTTTTATAGCAAGATTTTTTTACAGTTATTTTTCTTTCTATTTTGAGATTATATTGTAAAGAGGAAACTTCAAGCAAGTTTTTCAAATCTAACTTTCAGAGGAATTTTTCTACACAACCACTTTTTCGAAAAAGATCTATAGAAATTTCTTGTTGTGAAATCTCGAATAGCTCGGGTGAAAGTCCCAAGCATAATGTCACGTCATTGTGCTCACCTTCCATTGTAAGTGGTTGTAATACAAAAACATATAATAAAAGACATCAATTCAAATTTTGAGCTTTCCAAGAGTGGAGTAGGAACCGAAGTGACCAAACCATTATAAATTGGCCTCATTGAATGGTTTGAATATCTCTAAACTTTGATTTATTTGATGTGGTTGTGAATCTTGTTTATATGTTATTGTAGCTTGCTTGAGATTAAAAATTGAAAAAGAATTTATTAAAACCTATTCACTCCCCCTCTAGGTTTTCCATATAGTAATTTCAATACTGTCTATCAATATAAGGTAGATTGATTAATGTGTCCA
This sequence comes from Akebia trifoliata, assembly GCF_017979445.1. NCBI lineage: Eukaryota > Viridiplantae > Streptophyta > Magnoliopsida > Ranunculales > Lardizabalaceae > Akebia > Akebia trifoliata. Next base: position 19,785,054 of record NC_141377.1, on the reverse strand, counting down.
TGCCAATGTAAAATCAAAAGTTATATACTATCATTCATCTTCAATAAACAATATGGCTCGTCATCATTTTAAGTTCTAAGAAATGTTACTTTGGCAAACTAGCCAAATCCAAGCCATGAATATGGAAATAATAAGTGATCAACTTACCTTCCCACTGAACTTCTTCTCCAACTCCCTCACAACCCTCACATGTATTTTGCAGAAAACTTTCCTTAGTCTGTAGGGAACATGAATGACTACGGCCTTTCGGTTTCCACTAATATCAATTTGACTATAGTGAAAGATAGAGAATAAAGTTATTCTAAGGCGAGCAAAAAAACAACAAAAACATGCATGCAATATATTGTCCTTACACTATAACATTTATGCAAAGATCTTTCAATTCAGGTTTGAGCTCCTGATTAGTATTCTCAAAATAAAAAAAATGACTGCAGAGATAGGAGATTAAGAATTAGGTTCATAATGCCAAAATATTGGAATCGATTAAGGGGAAATAAAAGAATAAATAACCTGCTCAACTGACTCCTTAAACTCGGTTGGTTCAGAACCCTTATCTTTTTGGATCTTCCTCAATGCTATAAACATCTTGATGGGTTTGGCTTCAACAAAGCAATGTTACATTAGAGATATACCTGAAGTTAAACTAGACTTTTTCACTTAAGAAATATTTGTATCTAAAATAACAAATAAAAATATTCCATTATCAAAGTTGGGTTAGATCAAACATACCATTGCTTCAGATAAATCCTATGACACATCCCAAAAGTGCCACAAGCCACACTCTTAGAGTCCACAGATCATGATTGTTCAACTTATGATGGAATGGAACTATGGTTTAAAATCTCGTTTCAATTTTGTGTTTCGATTTATTGAAAAACCAAAATGTAACGAAACAAACACAAAATAATCCTAAAACATAAGAAACATATCATATCTTAAATTAAGGTTTTTTGAAAAAAAATGTATATAGAAGATTGTGGTCAGTTCCAAAATACAAGGTATTTCAAATATTTACCAAAACACCAGGGTTTTTAACTAAATAACCCAGTTTTTTAGAAAATACCAAGGTCAAGGTTGTGTCATCAATTCAGAAGTTGGAACTTATTTGTTTCAAAAATGAAAAAATATATAATTTTTTTTGAAGATGATGAAGATTTTACGGCGTAATTCCAGCAACCTTGCTCCCCCTACTTCCTTTTTCTCTAAGTTCCCAAAGAAATCACCAAAATGTCATATGTTTCGATTTCGAGAATGTTTCATCTCGATATGTTGAAGAAGTCAAAACATTTCATACGAAATGAAATGAAATTTTGAACCTTGAATGGAACTACAAATAAGGAAGTCAAAAAGCCCATTGTGCGAGCAGCAAACTACGGAGCAAACAAAAGCTAAAAAACTTACATGTGCTAATAGAATTTCTCTCAAATTTGGGAAAATTCTTCATCCAAACGACCTATAAAATTCCTAATGACCTCCTTCATTCTCTTAGTTTTGGTTACAAGGTAAAATTTAGCCATGAATTTTTTGATAGAATATCCCATGAAGTTATGAAATTTGATGGAAATGAATTTAACCACGCGGCGGCGTGATCTTCCAAGGATAACAGGAACAAAATGAACTTCACATTTTCCTCATTTAGATTCTGATATCTAAAGATTTGACATATGGTCAAGAATTAATTAAGGTGGGTGTAAGGTTGTTCACGTTATAAACCGTGAAACTTATGAAGAATGTTTATGGTGGTTGTACTAATTTCAAATTGAGCGACATTGTTTAATGGTAGCACAATGCAAGTAGGAGGGATGCGGAAGTTGGAGAGAAGAGCTCATTGAGAGTTTGCTTCCGATCACCCATCATAGTTAATGATGCTTTCTTTCAAATTCAACTAATGGCACGTTCGATCTCAGGATCAAATGATTTTAATATGTCACTCCTTAAACATCTATCAAGCATGCAAATCACAAAGTCGATCAAACCATCATGAAAAGAAAAGACTGGACCTAGATATGTTGCCTGACTCTAGACAACTCTTAACTGGATAGAAATAAAATAACTAACCTTCCAACTCGGTTCTATGAAATCAAGTTCAAAACTTAAGATCTCTAGATCGGGGGTGGCATGCAATGCATAAGCGAAGGCACTCTTAAGTCACCTCTTTGTATGAATAGGATGAGTCTATCTCCTCAAAGGGAAAGATCTTACTAGATACAAAAAAATGATCAAGAAATGCAATCGATACAACTTGAAGTGGATTTCTCCTTTCAAGCTCGTGGGTCCTATAGTCAAGTCTAACTAATTTTAATTAATTTAATTGGATGACTAGTGAATTGATTATCCTAATTTAGTGCAAGAAATTGGTAATGACCTTCAATCCTTATCTTATGGTGCCATCCTTAGGAGAGGGATGTTATTTACTAACTTAAGTAATTAATCCAAGTATGTGAAAATTGAAAATTAACAAACAAAGACAAGGAGTAATCCACTAGCAAAGGAGACATGTGTATTTCAAAATTACCTCTCATACTAGAAGGGAGAAGATAAGTTGAGTCGATTTAGGCCACCAACTCCAGATTTGGTGTGCAAACCTACTGAGCCATGATAGTATTGTCCAACCCTCGTCCTTCCATAGCCTATATTATAATTCATACCTTATTGGATAACTAATTAATAAAATTTTACAATAATCCTAATACAAAGAGTATCTAAAACAGAAAATAAAACTTATCTAAAATGAAAATAAAAGAAAAGAAAAATAGAAAAGTGGAATGAGTCTTGGATCTAATACATTAAACTTGAAATTTTCCTCCAAATTTTTTCAAACCTACGATAGGAAATAGAAAGTTAGAAATGTACTAAATAGAGAAACAAAAACATAAACTAATGCTATTGTTATAATCCAGAGGATAACAGAAGAACACTATAAAAATTTGAAAGCTCAACTTTGCAGTTTATGTGCGGCACAGGTAGAGCTACCTGCAATGCTAGTGAATCTAAGAATTTTTACTTGAAATTTTTATAGGAGCCTTCGATTGGCTCTTTGATTGTAATGGTATAATTTCTTTCTACTTTTTCAAAAATTTAGGATTGACAAAAATAGAAATAAAAAAATGGCAAAAATCAACTTCAAACTAAATTTAAAATTACTACACCTTTCCCCAGCAAGGACACCAAAATTCTGATGCGTATGAGTATAAGGTGCATTGGGACAGAATTTAAATTTAGAAAACCTTACTTAAGAGGCAAGTGAGGGTCAAAGCCTAGGAAAGGGGGTAAAATCAAGTTAAGATTATGGAGTTAAATCAAACCAACTATTAAAATCTATTTTCGTATTTTTAGAATCACCTAAAAGAAAATCAAATATGCTGGAAAATAAACTAATAGAAATGAAATAAAGTTAAGAAAATAAAGGAAGGAATTATCATTAGAGATTGGATTCATCTCAGGCAAGTAATTAAATAATAATCTACTTCTTATCATTTTTCTAACTCAACTCCAAGAGCTTAGTGTGAATTCCTTGGGTTGGAAAATATGGCTATGAAACTTAAGGCTCCTTCACTCACTAACGTGTGAATCCCTTAGCACCAATTATCTAGGTTACGTATATTTCATCTTGAACTAAGTGATGAGTATCTCGAAACACTCAATTATACGCACTTTTTTTGGACATTTATCTTGATTTTTGTCCCTATTTCTCCATAATAAGGTAATAATCATGATAAGCCTCTAAACACCATTTTGCATGTTAATTAGGCTTAATTATACATAAATAAATTCATTTACTAGATAAATCTAATTATGTGTGTTTTTTGTGAAAAAAATCAACATTTTGAAATCAAAATCTCAAGGCAAAAACATTTGGGCCCACTTTGGAATGCCCTAATCCTTAACTCATGTTCCCCTCTTTTATCTTTTTTGTGCAAAGAAAAGTGGAGGCTACTTTTAGACTCTTCTATACACATTTTTCTCTATAAATAGAGTCTCAATCTCTAGATAAAGGGCTCCTCTTAGTTCTTTTATCCAAGATTTCTTTAATCTAAGGCTCTTAGCCTATTCTTTTATTTTTTGTATTTTTATCTTCTAGTTATTTTCTTTTGGCTAAATAGTCTTGTAAGAAGTAGAAAAAGAAGAATTTGTAAGTTTCTCTATGAAATGAAGAAAAATTCTTTCATCTCTTATCTTCCCTCTCCTACAATGACATTAGGCTAAACTCCCCTCCATTGGAGAGTGAAAAATTCTAGAGCAAGTTCTTGTGTTGTTTTTAATTTCATGTCTTTCTTTTATCTAAAATGCTTATGAGTTCTCTTTAAGATTTCTTTCAATTTTTATTTTTAATATAGATACTTTATGCTTAGATTAAATCAAGATAAAGTATGCTTAAACTAGATAATTGGTAGTAGGAACTTTTGAAGAAATTCTACTTTGTTTATGTTCTCTCATTTGATTTCACTTGTTAAACTTTTCGATATAAGGAGCTAACACCAAACCCTTACAATTGAGTTATAAAAAGGTTAGAGATTAGAAATTGCTCATCAACATGTTCTAGGTAGATCTACCTCCAATGGTGCTTTAATTTCACAAGTTTAATTACTTTTAACTTCATTTACTTTAGTTCATTTTCTAGCAACTTTAAATCTTCTTATAACTTCAGAAATACAAAGAAAAACAGTTTTAATTTCTTTTGATTAATTCAAATTTTATTCTCTTAGCTTAACTTTACTCCCCTTTCTCTTGGGCTCGATCCCCTACTTACCCCACAAGTAAGGTAAAAGTAAGATTAGTATTAACTCCGGTGAGAAGAACAACGATAGTCCCATCAAAACTTTGGCACCACTGTTGGGGAAAAGTAAAGGTAGTATTGGTAAGTTTTGATTTAAAATTTATTTCTTTTATTTTTATTTTTTTTTAGTTTGGCTTCTTTCTGTAATTTCAAGTGTTCTTGAGGATTTAAGAGAGAATAAAGAAGAAATTTTTTTTTTAAATAAAGTCATTTCCATGTTCTTTTTCACCCTAGACAGCAAAACTTAAAATAACTGTAACTTTCTGTTCCGATCTCCGATTAACCATTATAGTATATCGATTTGGGTTAGAATGAAATTTTTTATAAAATGTGACAAAGTTAGCAAGATTTTGGTAAGTCAGATTCTATTTTTGAGTCTGTTTATTATCATTTCTAGTAACATTTCTGTTTTGCTCCTTGTAGGTGAACATTTTTTTTCTTCTTTTATTTCAATTTTCTTTAATCTTTAGTTAGGTTTATTTTTCTGGTTTAGAATTTCTTGTAGAGGATTCCTTGTAATTTTTTTTTAATCATCTAAGAAAGTTTGGATTGTAGTAGATTAAGGAAAGACGACGGGTGGATAATACCGTCACAGCTCCTTAGGTTTGTACACCAAAATTGAAATTGGTGGCGTAAGTCGACTCAAACCGTCTTCACCCCGTCTAACACGGGAGGTAATCTCGAAACACCCACGCCACCCTTTACTAGTGGGTTACTCTTTGTCTTTGTGTGTTATTTTTCCAATTTGCACACACGTGAAATAGTAAATAAGTAGTAAGGAACACCCCTCTCCTAGGGATGGCATGATAAGATAAGTATTGGAAGTCATTACCAATTCTTTGCTCTAATTAGAATAATCAACTCACTAATCATCCAATCAAATTAAATAAAATCAATTAGACCTTACTATAGGGCCCAATAGCTCAATAGGAGAAATTTCGCTTCACGTTGTGCCAATTGACTTCTTCGTCATCTTTTGTATCTAGTAAGATCTTGTCCTTTGAGGGAATTGACCCAATCTATTCAAGAAAGGAATGTGATTTAATAGTGTCCTTGCTTATGCATTGTGCACCACCTCTAATCTAGAGATCCGAATGATTCAAAATTGACTTCATAGAACCGAGTTGGAAGGCTAGTTGTGCTATTTCTACCCAGTTAAGAGCTGTCCCAGCTTTAGGCAACCTATCTAGGTCCAATCTTTTCTTTTCGTGATTGTTTGATCAATTGTGATTTGCATGCTTGGTAGACATTCATAGAGCAACATATTAGAACTATTTGATCCTGAGATCGAACATACCGTTAGTAGAATATGCAAGACACCATCAATAGTTATGATGGATGATCGAGAGTGAACTCTCAATGAGCTCTTCACTCCAGCTTCCGCATCTCCTCCTACATGCAATGTGTTACCATTGAATAATACACCTCAGTTTTAAATTAGGACTGCCACCATCAATATGCTCCCTAAGTTCCACAGTTTAGAGTGTAAATAACCTTACACCCACCTTAATCGATTCTTGACTATATGTCAAACTTTTAGAAATCAAAATCTAGATGAGGAGAGTATCAAGATTATTTTTTCCAATTATCCTTGGAAAATCACGCAGCTACGTGGTTGAACTCCTTAGCACCCAATTCCATATCCACCAGAGATATTTTATCCAAGAAATGTATGGATAAATTCTATCCCGTAGCTAAAACATAGAAAATGAAGGACTTTATTAGAAATTTTAGAGTCCGTCCTGATGATGAATTTTCTCAAATTTGAGAAAAATTCAATGATTTATTGGTCAAGTGCCCACACCATAACATTGACAAAGTACAGTTGGTACAAATTTTTTATAGAGGATTAACAATGAATCAACGTACCTTAGTCGAGTCAATGCATAAGAATCAGTTCATGAACCAGACTCCCAACCAAGCATATGATTTCCTCGTAGAGTTAGCTGAGAGTGCTCAAAATTGGAGTACTAACCAAGAAGAGTTTGATAGAGATGATCTGGTTAGGAAGACAAGTATGTATGAGATGAAAACAGACCCTGATCTAAAAAATGTCATGTCTAGTCTAGTGAGAGGGATGAATAATCTCACAAAGAAGTTAGATGCATTTACCATCTCAGCATCCAAACCTCACCTAGATCCTCGTACAATTTCGCAAGTGACTGTCGAACCGAGTTCTTTGTGCGTCATATGTGACGGTAACGACCATTTGGGGTGTTGTCCCACCTTACCTCAAATCAAAGTTGAACAAGCAAATATGATTAATGGCTATAGTGTTTTTAGGAAGTCAACTCCAAACTCTTTTAGCCAAACATATCACCCAAATAAAAGGTTCCATCCTAATTTCTCATACAGACAGAATGAACCTATTCAGTCTAGTGGTCCGTCATGTTACAATAGGAGTTTTCCTAGGCAATCTAGTTTTTCCACAAACTAAGCCATTGTTCCTCAAGTCCCTTATCAACCCCAACAATCTACAGATTATAGAGTCATCATACCAGATCCCATGACCAATTACCAGCAGCCTACCTAACAATAGTCATCCTTAGAATCTATGATTGCCGAGTTGATGAAACAGCAACAACAGTTCATCCAAACTCAACAGCAAACCCATCAAAATCAAACTCAGATTAACCAAGTCAGTGCGCAATCCATATTTAAGATGGAAGTTCAGATGGGGCAGTTAGCTCTCTCCTTAAGTGGGAGAGAGAAAGGTCAATTTCCTAGTCAGACTATCCCTAACCCTAGAGGTCAACTTTTGATTCCAAACGGATCAAAAAGTCAATACAAAGTAGGAAGTCATTCTAAGCTCCATAAGACTCAGTCCAGACTATCTACACCTTACATTCTGGGAAAAAGGTGGACAACAAGGTCCAACCTATTAACAAGGGAGAAAAAATCCTAGAGAAGGACAAAGTTCAAAAAGAAGTCATAGAGTCTCTAAAAGAGAAAGAGAGATTTGGAAAATCCTCCCATCATTTTGCCAATTCCAAAAGTTCCATTTTCCCATCGCCTTAGAGATTCTAAAAAAGGTAAGCAGCTTGAGGTGTCTTAGAAGTTTTCCAAAATGTGCATATCAATATCCCATTCCTAAATGCCATTAAGCAGATACCTTCTTATGCGAAATTCCTAAAAGATTTGACTACAGCTAAAAGGAAAACGTCATTTCCTCGGGAAGCCATCATGGCAGCCTAAGCTTTGTCGCTCATCCAACAAATGATTGCACCAAAATTTAAGGATCTTAGATGACCGACAATTTTCATTTATATTAGAAATCAAGTGATCGAAAAAAGTCTCTTAAACTTAGGGGCCAATGTGAATCTTTTACCATATTCGATTTATAAACAATTAGGTTTGGGGATTTTGAAACCCATCGATATCACGTTGAGTCTAGTTGATAGGTCCATAAAAATTTCAAAGGGTATAGTTGAGAACGCGATAGTTAAAGTCAAAGATATCTATTTTCCTATTGATTTTGTTGTCTTAGACACAGAGCTAGTCATCAATTCAAACAGTCATATTCTTATCATCTTAAGACGTCCATTCTTAGCTACGTTTAACACAGTCATTCGTTGTAAAAACGGGATTATGACTTTAGCATTTGGGGATATGAAAGTGAAACTAAACGTCTTTCACGATTTTCAAGGAATTGATGTAGATGATGGTATAGAAGAAGTAAACATGATAGATACGTTAGTTAATCAAACGTATCAAGAATTAGGTACTCTGATCCCCTAACGAAATGTTTGGCTCACTTTGACCTTGACTTGGACGTAGAAGATTCTATAAGCGAAGTCAATACTTTGTTTGAATCCGTTCCACTCTTAGATTTTGTACGATGGTACGCAAAAGCTGAAAGTCTTCTTGTACGCATATCCAATCTTGTTTCTTTCCAGTCGAGCCTCCAAAATTAAAACTCAAGTTACTTCCAAAGACCTTGAGATATGCATTTCTTGGCAATAATCAAACATTGCTTGTTATCATTTCCTCTCACCTAAATGAAGTTCAAGCGGGAGAGTTATTAGGAGTATTAAGAGAACATCAAGAAGCTATTGGTTGGAGCATAGCTGATATCAAGGGAATTAGTCCATCTGTGGTGATGCACCATATTCATTTAGAGGATTTCACAAAGCCTTCCTTAGAACCTCAGAGACGGCTAAATCCTATCATAAAAGACATGGTTCGGATGGAAGTGATGAAATTTCTAGATGCGGGTATTATCTATCCTATCTCTGATAGTCATTGGGTGAGTCCTATACAAGTAGTTCCTAAGAAATTTGGTATCACTGTGGTAGTGAACCAAGACAACGAATTAATATCCACTCTTGTCCAAAATGGATGGAGAGTGTGTATCGATTATAGGAAACTCAACTCGATGACTCCTAAGGATCATTTTTCCTTATCTTTCATTGATCAAATGTTAGAGCGTCTAGCAGGAAATTCTTATTATTTCTTCTTAGATGGTTATTCCGGGTATTACTAGATACCTATTGCTCCAATCGATCAAGAGAAAATAACTTTCACTTGCCCCTTCGAAAATTTTACGTATCGTCACATGCCTTTTGGATTGTGTAATGCACCTGCTACGTTTTAGTGGTACATGATGAGTATATTTTTCGACATGCTAGAAAAATATCTCGAAGTGTTCATGGAAAAATTTTCAATTTTCAGACCAAGTTTTGAGGAATGTTTCCATCACTTGACTTTGGTCCTTGTACGTTATAAAGAGGTCAATCTAGTCTTCAATTAGGAAAAATGCCATTTTATAGTAACATCAGAGATTATGCTTGGGCACATTGTTTCTGCTAAGGAGATTGAGGTAGATAAGGCGAAGGTAGGTCTAATCGAAAAATTACCACCTCCTAGAACGGTCAAAAAAATTAGGTCATTCCTAAGCCATGCGGGTTTCTATCGTAGATTCATTAAAGATTTCAGGAAAATCTCAAAGCCTTTATGTGAGCTATTGGGAAAGGATGTTCCTTTTGAATTTTCAAAGTCATGTCTCTCTCCGTTCAACAAATTCAAGTCTGAGTTAACCTCGGCACCCATTATTCAACCTCCAAATTGGAGTATTCTATTCGAAGTTATGTGCGACATTTTAGATTATGTACTAGGTGCTGTTTTGGGTCAGTGAATTGAAAAACAACCTCATGTTATCCAATATGCTAGTAAAACCCTTAATGATGCTCAGCTTAACTACTCTACAACAGAGAATGAAATGCTAACAGTGGTCTATGCCATTGAAAAATTCCGTCCCTACCTCATAGGATCTAAAGTTGTAATCTACACAAACCACGTAGCATTGAAGTACGTTCTATTAAAAAAAATGCTAAAGCAAGGTTAATTCGTTGGATTCTACTTCTACAAGAGTTTGATCTCGAGATCCGAGACAAAAAGGGGGCAGAAAATGGCGTAGCTGATCATTTGTCTAGGATAGTCAACAAACCATCTGATGAGTCTATACCCATCTCTGAATCCTTTCTCGATGAGCAATTTATGCAAATCTCTCAAGCCAACACTCCATGGTATGCGGACATTGACAACTACCTAGTTACATGTCAATTCCCAATTGAAATAATAGCCAAGAGAAACTTCGTCTTTTGTCTAAAACAAAATGGTATTTCTGGGATAAGTTATACTTATTTAAGAATTGTCCCTATCAAATCATTAGACGTTGTATTCCAACCTGTGAGTAAGTCAATATCCTAGAGTTTTGCAATAATCATGCCTGCAGAGGGCACTTCAGTGGTAAGAAGACCGCTATGAAAATTTTACAATGCGATTTTTTCTGACCTAATATTTTCGTGATGCCCACGAGTTTAGCAAATCTTATGATAGATGTCAGAGATTAGGAAAAATCTCCAAGAGAAATAAAATGCCTAAAAATCATATCCCAATCATCGAATTTTTTGACGTATGGGGAATAGACTTCATAGGACCCTTTCCTATCTCCCAGGGTTACCAATACATCATAGTTGTCGTTGACTATGTGTTAAAATGGGTCGAAGCTGTGGCATGTAGAACTAACGATCACAAGGTTATGATAAAATTCATCAAGGAGATGATTTTTTCAAGATTCGGTACTCCACGAGCTATCATAAGTGATGGTGACTCGAATTTTTGTAACAAGATCTTTGCTGCGTTGATGAAGAAATACCTCATAACGCATAAGGTTGCCACACCTTACCACCCACAAATAAGTGGGCAAGTGGAGATTTCTAACAAGAAAATAAATATTATCTTAAAAAAATTGTCAATCCTTCAAGGAAAAATTGGTCTTTGAGATTGAGTGATTCACTTTGGGCCTATAGGACTGCATTCAAGACACCCATAGGAATGTCTCTTTATTAGTTAATTTTTGGTAAGGCTTGTCATCTCCCTGTAGAATTCGAGCATCGTGCATATTGGACGATCAAGCGCCTCAACTTTAATTTTGATAAAGTCGATGAGAAGCGAAAGTTACAACTAGACGAGTTAAAAGAGATTAGTAATGATTCGTATGATTGTGCCAAAAGGTACAAAGAGCATACCAAATTTTTCCACGATAGGCACATTCTTAAGAGGAATTTCATTCCTAATCAAAGAGTTTTGTTGTATGATAATAGACTCCACCTTTTTCTAGGAAAACTTAAGTCTCGATGGACTGGCCTATATATTATCCAAACAGTTTACCCCTATGGTACTGTTGAAGTCCTTAATCTTAAGAACGGATCCACTTTCAAAGTGAATGGCCAACATCTCAAACCTTTTATCGAGTATGTTCCGCAGTAGGAAGTTCTTCTCCTCGATGACCCCGTTTATCAAAATTAACTAAATTTTCGTCTGGCTAAAGACGTTAAACTTAGCACTTCAGGGGGCTTTGTGTTAAATATCAACAGGACTATTGGGTCTTTCTCAGGTACTATCTAACCCACTTCATTTCATTTTGTCAATTTTACCTTTGCATGTATATGTTGAAATATTGAGGACAATATAATGTTTAAGTTTGGAGGTGTATGGGTCGGATTTCCACTTATTATTTTCTTCTTTTATTCAAAAATTTTTTTTTTAAATATTTGGTTGGCGAATTTGTTGTATTTTACTCAAAATCTTAGCTTGTATCTTTAAGCACATAGTTAAAAATATTTAATCAATATTTCATTGGAAGCTATAATCTGGAATCCCTATTTGTGTTTCCGTTAGGAAAAAGTTAGAGTAAAGTTATCTTTTGATTTATAGTCACTTCTAATAAGGTTACCAAGAGTCTAGATTGTATTAAGAGAGCTTATTACCTTCTTTCTTCTTAGAGTTTAAGGAAAATATGGGTTTGATGAACTTTGACTTCCTTGTTCAATTGGTTGGTTGATTAGAAGAAAAACAGAACTGGATTGTATACACCTTGTACAACAACCATTTAATTAGACTAGGTACCTTGAAAATGGCTGCCTACTTTTCTTAGAAAAAGAGTGGATAAGTAAAAAAAAAAATGACTCTAAAAAAAAAAAATTCAAAGATCCAAAAGTTTATATAAAGTTTCAGTAAGGTGAAAGTCATCAAGTGTAAAAATGTGAGTATACTGGAATATCACAGATAAAGTCCCTTAGAGGTATTAAAGTAAATGTCCATACTTCTCATTACCCCAGACAGGATGTTAAGTTTAGAATTAAACCCTAAGTTATTACAGCTATTCTTGAGTAGTTAGAAGGTTGAAACTCATTCTAGGAAATCGAATCTCTTAAATTTCTGAGTTAGAACCACTATCGCTCAAAGATCAATTTAAGTCTAAGTTTTGTCGTATAGAAATAAGGGTTGGGACTCAATACCAAGCATTACTTCCAATTGATTGACAAAACCAATAAAAGACTTGTGCTTTTCAATATAAGTTTTGATTTTGACTATTTTTACTTCAAAGTTATTTTTAATTTTGTGGGTATATTTTCTGCAAACCCTCATGAGTCAAACTCATCCATTAGGGGTAACCTAGCGGTTCAAGGGCTTGCTGCATGCGTTAAATACAGTCGAGGTGTCTGCGAAAGTGACAGTTTTATTTACTAGGGACTAGAAAAAATAAGTTTGGGGGTATGATGAGTGTCTCAAAACACTCAATTATACGTATATTTTTCAGACATTTATCTTGATTTTTGTCTATATTTCTTCGTATTAAGGTAATAATCATGATAAGCCTTGAAACACCATGTTGCATGTTAATTAGGCTTAATTATACATAAATAAATTCATTTACTAGATAAATCTAATTATGTGTGTTTTTTGTGCAGAAAATCAACATTTTTGAATCAAAATCTCAAGGCAAATGCATTTGGGCCTACTTTGGAATGTCCTAATCCTTAACACATGTTCTCCTCTTTTGTATTTTTGTGTAAAAAAAAGTGGAGGGTACTTTTAGACCCTTCTACACACATTTGTCTCTATAAATAAAGCCTCAATCTCTAGAGAAAGGGTCTCTCTTGGTTCTCTTATCCAAGACTCCTTTAATCTAAGGCTCTTAGCCTATTTTTTGTATTTTTTGTATTTTTGTCTTCTAGTTATTTTCTTTTGGCTAAATAATCTTGTAAGAAGTAGAAGAAGAAAAATTCTTTCATCTCTTATATTCCCTCTCTTGCAATGACATTAGGCTAAGCTCCCCTTCATTGGAGAGTGGAAAAGTCTAGAGTAAGTTCTTATGTTGTTTCTAATTTCATGCTTTTCTTTTATCTAAAATGCTTATGAATTCTTTAAGATTTCTTTCACCTTTTATTCTTAATATAGATATTTTATGCTTAGATTAGATCAAGATAAAGTATGCTTAAACTAGATAATTGGTAGTAGGAAGTTTTGAAGGAATTCTACTTTGTTTATGTTCTCTCATTTGATTTCATTTGTTAAACTTTCCGATCTAAGGAGCTAACACCAAGCCCTTACGATTGAGTTATAAAAAGGCTAGAGATTAGGAATTGCTCATCAACATGTTCTAGGTAGATCCACCTCCAATGGTGTTTTAATTTCACAAGTTTAATTGCTTTTATCTTCATTTACTTTAGTTCATTTTCTAGCAACTTTAAATCTTCTTATAACTTCAAAAATACAAAGAAAAACAGTTTTAATTTTTTTGGTTAATTCGAATTTTATTCTCTTAGCTTAATTCTACTCCCCCTTTCTCTTGGGTTCGATCCCCTACTTGCCCCACAAGTAAGGTAAAAGTAAGATTAGTATTAACTCCGATGGGAAGAACAACGATAGTCCCATCACTAAGTTAAGCATGAAATAGCTAAGTTAAGTACAAAAGGTGTAAGGGTTTTACTAAGGTTTTGATCCAGTGGAGTTGGATAATACCAAGAAGTGAATCCAATAATCATAAAAGCATTAATGAAAGATAACAACAAAAATTATAGAATAATAAACTTATTCCTAGGCTCCTAATCTCTCTAATGGAGGGAGTTTAGTCTATGGTCATGATAAGGAAACAAAATAAAGTAGAAAAAATAATTATTGTATTCGTTGGAAATCAAAGGTTACACTATTACCTCTACAAAATTATAGAACTTTGATAGAAAACCTACTTCTAAAAATTGAAATTACAAAAGAAGAGGCCAAGGGCCTTATGTTAAAGGAAGAGGGACTAAGGACAAGAGACACTTTCTACATTGGGAAAGAGGCTATTTATAGAAAAATAACATTGTAGAAGAATCTAGTTAGAGTCGCCATCGTGATTATGCATAAGAACATGTGAGGGATAACCCCCAAAAAATTAAGGTGATCTGAGCTACTTTACATGCATCGCAAGTGGCTTTACCTACGTCGTAGGTTTTTTGTCTTCTTTTGGGCTTAAACTCGGCTGACTCACTTCTTTTGGCTTCTAGATGGTAATGCGAGATCTATTTTTTGATTTTTGTGTCCAATTTATATTGATTTGATCTTTGTCTTGAATAGTGAACACACGCATAATCAGAATTTCTGACAATTACAATTATTTTCATGCAATTAACCCTATTTAACATGATGTAATATACAACGTGATATTTCGATGCTTAACATGATTATTTATCTAATACGACAAAATATGAACGAAAACCAAGATAAATGCCTGGGAAAACTATGGATAAATCAATTTTTGAGACACTAATCACAATGCTCATCAACATGAGCCTAAACTATTAGCAATGGTCCTCACCGCGAGCATAAATTGTTTGACAATGTTCCTCACCACACAAGTGAAAATTGTGAATGGTTGAAAAAATAAAAATGAGTACTCTCTAGATTGAAAATCCAAAAAGGCGATCTAGGCAAAAAAAATTTAAAAAAAAGGCTTGTTAGATTGAAAATCCAAAAGGATGGTCAAGAAAAAACCTAGAGCAATATCGATATCGAATTACGCTCTAGTTTGATCTACATTGGGTACATAAGCAACTTGCAAAGTTACACCACGTTTAGCTACCATAAAAAAATTTAACTACATTCTATGTTGATCCCATATTGGGTGGGCACCTAGACAACTTGTAAAGTTACACCATGTTTGGCTATAAAAAAAACTTTGAACTATGTTCTAGCTTGATCCCAAGTTGGGTATGTAGGCAGCTTGAAAAGTCACACTAGGTTCATCAAACATACTACATGGTGTATTAAAAACCACCCAAAATTAGATAATGTAGTAGTTTCAATAGTATTTTTCAGACTGAGGTTCTCCCGATAGGTAGAAAATGGGCCAATAGTTGCTTGATGATTGAGGTTCTTCCGATAAATAAAGAATAGATCAACAGTGGAGAATGGGTCAACAGTTGTATAAATGAGGTTTTCCTGATAAATGGAGAATGGGTCAACAATTGCACTATTGAGGTTCTCCTGGTAGGTGGAGAAGTGTCAACAATTATATGACTGAGGTTCTTCCGGTAAATAGAGAATGGGTTAACAGTTGCTTGACTAAGGTTCACCCAACATGTGGAGAATGTGTCAACAGTTACATAGTTGAGGTTCTCATGACAGATGGAGAATGGGTCAACAGTTGTTCGACTAAGGTCCTCTCGGCAAATGAAGGATGGGTCAATAGTTTTTTTATTGAGATCTTTACACACTCGCATCCCACACCAGTTGGCGTTATCTACCTCTAAAATCCTAACTACTTCGGAGACTAGCCAACCAGCTTACTCACATCTCTCATCGTACGGTGCTTCAATGCCAATTGGCATTGTCCGCCCCTGACAACGATTGATAAATAATCACTTCAGAGACTGGCCAACCAGCATTTGCCTCTCATTATGCAAAACCTCCAGCAAGTTAGTATTGTCCGCAACACGACTAACAAATAGTTGCTCGAAAGACTAGCTAACAAGCATGAGTTCATAGATTTCTTCTTTTTAGCCATGGATGAAAATGTGAGGATAACTAAATAATGATTGCTATATGGTGTTTCATATCTTTTTTTGTATATCTTGTTCTTCGTCCCCAATGCCAATCGATTACTACCCTATAAAAAAAATCGAGGAAGCTAAAAAAAAAAGATGAAAATGGAAAATTTATTTGTTCTTGGTGCATAAATTCTAAATGGGATAACCTTAGTCCCCATCAAGATGGTTCCCACGTCAGATCCTTTAGTGGTGAAATTAGTCCAAGGTTTCAAATCAAATAAACAATTTACATAGAGAAGGTCAAAAAAAATTCTCCATAGTTACACCTTAGAGGTTATTTTCAAGCTTATCCTCCTATGTTTGCCATTCCACATGTTGCATTGCTTAAAAGGGGTGGAGACGTGGAGTTCTTTAACTCTTTATTTGTGTTAAGTGGAAGAGTACCATTCTTTCAATCGGATTCTTTGGAACGTTTAACCACAATAGAGAACTTTTCTCTTGTGGGCCCCAATCTTTTAAGGGCAAATCCCATTGTCCATACCTAAACCCCCAATCACAGACTCTTTAAAACCTCAAAGGAGTTGTGAATGAATTGAACTTCTTTGTCACCAGTGGAATGGCAAACACATGAAATTAATTGGACGCATCTCAACTACATCGAGTTTAAGTGTTTTGCCCCAATAGGACTCTTTTGGTGAGAAGCTTAAATCTTACGCCTGGTGTCATTTAGTTTCAATGGCCCTCTTAAGAAACCAAAGCCAAGATAAGGATCCATTATCTTTAAGCTAATCATTTTTATCTTCAATTTATTACTTCAATACCCCCTTGAGAAAATCCTATTTTGCTCAAACATCCACTGTCTCCCACGTCCTTCAAGAATATATATATATATAAAGTAGTGTTGGGAGTCTCCAATGCAGGGTGTTATTTTCTCTTAAACGGTTTGTTATTTTTAACTTTATTTCAGCTAATTATTTCTTTTTTGTGTGAAATCATCTTATTTTAGGCACTTTCAGTTCCTCTGGCTGTCGATGAGTAGATTGGGAGTTGTGACCGAAGGATGCTGTGTTTTATGGAATAATTTTCGTTGTTTGTGATTGCAAAACGCATTTGTTTTTTGTTTTTTTCGATTTGTTGGAGGGGGGGGTGGCTTGGTCCCCTTTTATCTGCAGAAGAAAGTGGTTTGTATTTTGTTTCATTTCCCTGAGTGAAGGTAAAACGGTCAAATGTTTTGAGATCCAATAAATAATTATACTCAAATGTCAATTTTCTTTTCTCCATTTTCCTTCAGTGCTGTGCTGTGCTGTTGTGCATTTCCGTAGTTGATGAATTCCTTGATTGAACCGACTGTTAGTTCCAAAGATAGCAGATTTGCAAATTCCTTTCTTTTAATTGTTCTTCTCATTAGCAATTTATGAATTCCTTTGGCTAATATTTACTCAACTTTTTATAACAAAATTCTCCCTCACCTTCATAAAATTTTTCAAGTACACAAAAATACAACCCAGTCCACGAATGGTCCGTCTATTCGTGAAGACAAGTGAATGATGGAGAATCTCATACTCAAAATTTCGGATATTTGTGAAGACAGTGAATAATGGTGAATGACATACTCAAAATTTTGAAGACTTAGATCTATTTTAATTTCTTCCAATTTGATCTGTTGTCCACTTAAATCTTCATTGTTTTCACTTTCACTTTCACATTACAAGTCCCTTCTTAGAATCAAAATTTAATTTATACTTGTATAGTTGTAATATCTTCATTTGTTTTCACTTTCACATTAGAAGTCCCTTTTCAAAATTTATACTTGTTGTATAATTGTAATATTGAAATGGAGAATAAATAAATAAAAAAGAACATTTTTTTTCCTTATTTGATCGAATTAAAAGAAATTAAATTTTGAAATGGCACTATGATATTTACAATTGATTATGCTTTTATCAACAAATCTTTTGTATGTTTTGAGAACTGCTATTAACATGCCAACTTTTACTTATAACACACCCCTATACTTATGTAAACTACTACTCGATTTCAAAAGGATTGGTGTGTTGTAAATAAAAGTAGTTTGGCTATAGATCTTTCTTTTTTCAAAGAATGAGGATATAATTGCACTTTGAAGGATTCAGTGACCAATATTCATGCAACCTTTTAAGGTTTTGCTAACAATGTTGCAATGGTTACATTTATAACTATCATTTCTCTATAAAACATATTTTTTATCAACATGGATCATGAAAGATTTTCAAGATCAGAAAGCTGCAAAGATTTAAAATTTCTACGGATTTTCATAACTCAATAGTTAATTATGAAATTTGATCTTATAACATTGCAGCAGCCTCAAAACAACTCCATCATGATTCATCACCACGATTACATCTATTTAAACACTCATACAGAATTTAAAACTGTTACCCTTTCTACATGTAATGCAAATTGACTAGATGCCAAAATTGCACATATTTAGCCTATAGATTTCACCAACATTCCTAATGCAGAAGCTAACATCATAAGACAGCTGAAGATGTGGATTCCTTATAGTGTTAGGAGACCCTAACGACAATAAGTTCCAGTTGTGTCACAGCCGCATTGATTGCATCGATCACCTCCATCTTCCCTTGGCTCACTGCTTCATCAATTGGTGTCCGCTCATAGCTAACCAACACCCAACATCACAAGCATTAAAGATTAAACAAAGAGCATCTTTAATACACTAATAATGGCTTCAGAATTTGTTTTCAGGGTGGAAAATACATACCAACTTAGAATGGTTACATTCACTCCTGCCAGAATCAAATTCTTAACCACCTGAGAGAACATCTATCACTAAATTTGCATGAGGGATCAAATTGACAACCACAAGTAGGGAAGCAGGACTATCACCTCGATATGCCCAATGAGGCAAGCCCAATGAAGAAGTGTATTTTTCTCTACATTAGAAGCATTTAGATCCTGCATCACAGAATGAACTCTCAAACGCAGGTTCTCTAAAATGATTTGAGAAATTTTGGAGGACTTGTGTGGTGCCCCGCCGAACACTAACACAAATCCCCATGTCAGATTTCAAGGTACGAGGTGGCACCTCGAAATTTCGGCATGGTCTCCTCTGTTTATGTTAGCATTCCAAGGCGATTCAACCTGCACCTGATAAACGACATACAATCCTGCATATAACAAACAAAATATAATACTAGCGGAAGCCTATATACGTCTAATAATGTCCGATAGATCAGAGTGCGGAAGAAGAAAAATTATATACAGGATTATACAAAATTCCTCACTCTAACATAATTCCTAACACTCAAGATAGAATCCATAAGACTACCTGGAGAAACTGACACCACTAGGGGGTATAGCCCTAATACTTACCAGGTGACGGACTCTGGTTGTCTATCTGACCACCAGATGATCCTCGCTCTTGTTCTACACTTGTTTCGCCAAGCTTCAGATCTGAAACTAAAAAAATGGAGAAGGAAAGGGTGAGTAACAATGGTTACCCAGTAAGGAAGCAACAATTTCTGCCAATAACCTCTCCTAACATGAACGAATAAACATACTGAATCATTTTAAAATAAACAAAATTTCACAGAAAAAAACTACGATTAACTGGTACATATAACCAGGGATGAGCAACTAAACATTTTAAAACTCACATTACATCGATCAGCAGTACTCACTATAACATTCTCTTTTCATACAAATCTAATTGATCAAATGGAAACAATAAACATGCATTTCATTTTATATATCAAAATAAGCAACAGATACATAATACACGATGGTGGAGTATTGGAATTAGAGAGTTGGGATTCACGACTGGATCGCTCCCAGTCGGGACATGATGTTACAATTCCTTTCTGGCTTTTAGTTCCTGATTTTGTGGCCGGTCGCTGCCCTTACCACGTTTGGTTGACCATTTATCCGGCTCAGGCTGGCCGTTTGACGTGACCGTAAGCAATGGGTCTCTTTTCGATGTGTCAGAACGTTCGACTACTATAGATTGTTAGTGATCACTGACTAATCATCTTCGTCTATGCCTATCAGGCGTACATGTGATTCCCAAAGATACAAACCATTCGTATACGACCACCTTTACATTACAAGTTCACTGGTAAAGATAGAGAGGAATAAACCCGGATTCCAGTTGTGACTCCACTCTCATACGCGTCCCATACCACGTATGAGTTTGGTGGTCCCTACCGTACATCCCAGGATAGTACACCACTCCGGATGATATGATGCACTATCCCTTCAGGCATTCACAAACTCTTTAACAGCTCACAAAATAGCTACTTATATATATTATTTTCATTTGAAAACAAAAGAGAAATTAACAATACAAGGTTGAGAATAGATATCCAGTTTCCTACCATGCAAGTGTGGCCACCCGGCCTAAAATAATAACATAACAGAGCGCCTCGCGCTAACAGAAAGTAAATAAACATGCAACCAGTAACATTATCCCTGGATATCTGTTCACCAACCTGCATACAACACAACAACGTAAAATGCAGACATCACCCCTCGGGTGTGACTCTGACATTTTACCGTTTCATACCCTTTTTCCCTTTTTTCGATTTTTACAGTTTTCAATCTCTTCATAAAATATCCATTTTCTGATATTCATCAACTCAATATGAGTTCATTGAATATTAAATCACATTTTTCAACTATAGAATTTATTTCTATCAATAATATTGAAAAAAAAAAAATACAAATTTCATATCAAAACGGGGTCCGAGCAGTGCACAAGACCCAATTTATGGCAATAACCCGTTAAAATACTCTACCCACGTATAATTTGTTAAAAATACAATTAAACATATCAAACATGCAATTTCTAGCGTGAATTTTGAAATAAACAAAGAATTCTATATTTCGAAAATACATCCAAATTTTTCCAATAAAATCCTAAATGCAACTTTCACAATCTATGATTACTAATAGAAATTGAGAGTTCCTTACAATCACTAGGCGACGGAACTGAAGCACGTGCACGGAAATCGAGGCGAACTGCACGAAAATCGAGGTGGACCGAACTTCGAAGCGGCTGATTTTCGAAATTGGCTTGGTGGTTTCGAAGATCTCGATGTACTCGTCTCTTCTCCCTTCTACGGCGAAAGACGGTTTGACCCCGAAATCGATGAAAACCGAGGTCGAAGTTACGAAAATCTCCGTATAAAAATACGACTGATTTTTGACTATACAAAGACGAGAAAATGGAAGGAACTTGGTTGGGTTATGTAGAGAATGAGGCTGCGGACGTTTCTCCCTTCTGCGTCGAAAAGCGATTTGACCCCGAAACGGACGAAATCCGAGGTCAAAGTTTCGAAATTTCTGTATCCAAATACGGCTGATTTTTGACGATATCGGGTGAAATAGAAAGTGAAATGAAGATAGGTTGGGTGGGTTTTGTAGAGAACGAAGCTGCGGACCTTTTTCTCTTCTGCGGCGATCGTCGAAAGTGGACCGTTTGCGAGAGATCTGAAGTGGAAAAATCGGAGGAAAAACAAATTTTATTTTCGTATTTGGCTCGGCTGTAATGACGCGTTGAGGAAGATGAGTTTATAAAAAAAATTAAAAATATTATTTAAATAATATTTGGGACGAATTCGGTATTTCGCTTATTGTTTTGATCGATGATAACTTGGTCATTCGGTCTCCAAAACTGACAAACGAATACTCTATTTCGCCTAATTTTTCGTTCCGGATCTAATGGTATAGTCAATTTCTACAAATTATGTCTCCATCAAAAATTTACATTTTTGGCCTGACGTGACCCATAAACTTGATGTCGTTTTCGTTTTTGGCGATAATTCCACTTCCTGATCTCCAAAAATGACAAATAAATAGTCTATGTTGAATAATTTTTCGTTATGAACCCAATGGTATGATCGAATTTTAAAAATTATTGCTCCAACAAAAAGTCACTGTTTTAGCCTGATCCGACCCGATAATCGAGGATTTTGCAACTTTTATATTCGGACTCGCATTTGAGCGTGCTTACAGGCTAAACTATGTTTTTCGATCATTTTGAATCTAATGGTGAGGTCAGATTCCATTAAAAATGATCAAAACAAGGTCCTACAATTTTACCCTAAGTCCCACTTTCAAGATTTTCTTAAAATTCCACTATTTATTTTCCTCGAGATACGAATTAAAAATTCGGGGTGTTACAACTTGAAAATTGTATATAAAGTATTAGAAAAACTATGTCGTGTTCCAAGCACAGATATTACTTTGGTCTTTAAGAACCAAAACTCAGACAAATCTCTCATCAGCCAATATAATAATTCATCAAAAAGATGTAAAACATAATTCATTTTGGAAAAATAAAAATTTCAAAAGACAATGGAAGCCAAAGAATTTTTATCCAAAAACAGAAAGGATATGGAACCAATACAAGGTGTAAAAGACAAGCACACTTTAAATTGAAGTAGTCAAAATGGATAAGGGTAAGAAAATATGTTGTATTCAGGTAACATTAATACCAACAGTGAGGCACCCAATAATAGAAGCAAAGAGAAATCCTCACCACTCCATTTTCCTTTGTAACATTCTTCTCATTACTTTGGCTACCAGTATACAATAGCCCTTATCTCATATAGTAATATTGTTGCACTTCCCTATTTTGGATAAACAAGCGAGCCAAAGGTAGGTTGTAGTCTGTTGGTGAAGTTTCGCAAGATGTTACCTTACACTCAAGCAGTTCTTGTCTTTGACTAAGTGTTGATTGTCACCTTCTACCACTTGGAAGCAGAAGCATGCTATACACAAGGGGCCACAAATCCATGATGTACCACAGTGACACAAGCACCTCATTCATTCTAAACCCATCATCACCCTTCAAATTAAGGAGCTTTTCCAAGAAATACATGTCCCTAGACTGGAGAAAGTTCCAAAGTTAACATATATAAAACAAAACAAGAAAAAAGTGAAACAAAGAGCAATTTGAGATTATATTGTGAGAATGATCAATAGTTCAGCTCTAGTAGGCAGCATATACAATCTACACATAGCATTCCATAAAACTCTCACTTGTAACGCAGAGGGAATCATTCACCAATTGATGGTCTTGGACGATAGCACAGTGGTTGACATATTGCAATGCAACTTTGAGGTCCTCAGTTCAAGAATGGTTTTAAAACTCCTTTTCACATCTCATCTCGTCCATGAATGAGACTGAATCATCTTGGACGAGTTTTTCGATACGTTTAAGCCACCTCGTTCAACAATGAGAAAAATGAACCACAGTTTTAAATCTCTTCCGACACGTTTGACTTGTCTATCCTCGTTGGTGGACGATACCGAGATGCATCGGACAAGTCATCTCGGTCTCGAGCGAGATTTTAAAACCATGGGTTCAAGTCCAGCTTACTAATCAAAAAAAAAAAATCACCACTTGATGGCTGCAAATCATGATTTTTTTTTTAAAAAAAAAAGCTAAATATTTCCCACTTCTAGTATCTCTCAACATTTACTATTTTAAAAAATTATTGAAAGTCAGGAGGAACAAAAAGAATAAAAACAGAAAGTAAATTAGTCAAACCAAATAAAACAATGCCAATTCCACAAAAATGCTTGTGAATGAACTGGACTGTTTTTTTTTTTTTTTTTTTTGTAGTTTTTCATCAGACATGAAGCAATGTTCGAATTTCTACTTAGCAATGAGACACACAACAAGATGATTAAAGAAGAAATTAAACTAATCAACCAACAACACCACAACAATTAAACCAACAAACAGATAGAGAAAGTATATATTTCATCCAAATTTTAAAGCAAAGGGGCGTACCAGAGTTTGGTTGGGTGTGAGCATAAAAACATAGTACATTAGTGCAGCCCACAAGCCAAAGAGAATAATTGAAGTTGTCCAATCTCCTCCATCCCCACCAGTTCCATTATCAAGCTTATTGTTTGTAAGTTGTGCAGCATTTAGCAGTGTACCATCCAAGAATTCAATGAAGTATGTTATATGATGAACACAAAACCAGACTCCACTAGGCTGTAACTGCAAACCATACCTGCAGTAGAGATGCAATACCAATAGTTAAACAAATCTTCAAACCAGCCAACTGTTGAAGTATGAGTCAAGGCTTTGAAAGGTGACAATTTTCCATGGAACTTGGAGGATATGGTTGCAAAATGTTACACCTATTTCTTAGCTACCCAACAAATTCAGAATTTTCACAAACAAAATTTAACTTCCACAATGCTGTCAACTCTGGCATGATGAGTCTCCTTCTGGTATGTTGTTTGGTAATTTAATTTGTACATCAATTTAGTTTAAATTTTCGTTGCATAATTAACAGATATTTTAGAGAAATTTACAAAGTGAATCAAACAACTGATACAAACTCAAAAAAAAAAATTAAAAATCAATGGTTCTCCACAAAGTTAAGCATTTAGAGAATTTTAAAATGGGGTTTCACATGGATAACAATTAAGGATTTAATTTAAACACTAGAACTACAATCTTCTCAATAGAGAGATGTTTATTTCAAATAACTCTTACTAAAATAGAATCAAAACCACTTCTACAAACTCAAAAAAAATCGCTCAATAGGTTGAACTAAAATAGAATCAAAACCATTTTCTACCTAGAAACCAGATGTAATTTCAATGAAGTTCTTAATTTGAATCAATAATATAAGAAAAACCCACATTAGCATTCAAGAAAGTATTGAAAATTCAGAGAGTACCTGTCTTCGTCGAGAGGGAGTTGCAGCACACGTGAGTGAGAGTTGCAGCGAGAGAAGAGAGGAATTTTGCCGCGAAAGCCGTTCGTGCAAGGGCGAGGTAGTTGCAGCGACGAAAAGGGTGAGAGAGAATGAAAGAGTGAGAGAGAGAGTTTCAGTGAGAGAGAGGGTTTGACAGAACTCTTTGTTATTTCGTTCGATCGGGTTTAAACGAGAGAGAATGAGAGAGTAAGGGAGTGAGCGAATGAGAGAATGAGAGAGTGAGAGAGAGGGTTTCGGCTGCAATGAAGTTCGAAGAGAAAAGGGAAAAGGGCGAGATCGAAGAGGACTCTCTGTTCGTTTCTGTCGGGTTTAAAGAGAAGAGGGACTTCTCACTAATTAACTTAATTTATAGGGATGGCGTTGTAATATATATAAGTTATATCGTTTAAGTTAAATAACGCCGAGATTCAATCGCGTCCGTTAGATCACGTTATATCTAACGGCCCGAAAATGTTTGCCAAATAGTTTGCCAATCCGTTAGCTAGCGAACGGGACCCTATATATATTTGTTGGAGAATATGTTGGGTAGAGGGAAAGATGACAAATTTTGGGGAAAAACAAAGGGTATTTGGCTGGACAGTGAAGATGTCCTCAATGTCCATGGTGCTGAGATGTTTTGCATCTTTCTATTTCTTTTTCCAAAATCTAGACTTCACTAGAACTACCTATGTTTTGTTAAAGAGAATGAAAAGACGAGAGGTTTTTATCCCATACAACTCAAACACACCTTTGGATGTTTTGCGGGGTCTAATTTAATGCACCTTAGGTACAACAGATTATGACATTGGATGTCGAGGGAAGACTTGATCCCATGCAACTCGGGTACAAAATTCTTGATGTTTAGATATTTTGTGAGGGCTTAACATCATGCATCTCAAATACACAAAGTCTTGAATGCATCTAAACTACAACGAATTACAAGTTTGGACATTTTGGGATTTAATCTTATGCATCTCAAAGACACCAAAGATAGTAAAGTGAAGATTCATGATCATGATGTTCTCCAACTTTTATAATTTTCAAATCAAGTTTTCTACAAAGCGAAGGAAACTAATGAAACAATAAACGACTCCAAGATCTTATGAAACTAGAGGCACAAAAAAAATTCTTTTTGCCAATATTACTACCCTCATCCATTCTTGCAAAGTATTCTTAAAGATAAAATGAGGGTATAGGAGGAATTTTTTAAACAAAAGCTTCAATTAGTGTCAAGGATTGCAAGGAAAAATTGCACGTGGATAAGTTCAAAAACGTAAAGTTACCTATTCGTAGAAAAATATCAATGATGCATTATTGTCATCTATGGAACCGACAACGCATCCTTGAGGCGGAATTTGTAAGTATTGAAATTTTGTGAAGGTTCTTATATCTTTTATAAATTATAAGAAAATCCTAAAAATCATTGAACTCACACATATTAGGCCTATTGATTGAAAAAGGTCTTCTAAAACGTCAATTTTGGGTTTTCATAGATAAAACCCACGATCCAATAAATCCAAGTGATCCACATTAAATGTTGGACCCTAAACCCAAATAAATGAGTTTGGCCCACCAACAATCAATAAAATCCTTAAAATTGGATTTAGAGGAACTTAGCCTTTTAACTAATTAGTCAAAGCCTATCAAGCCTAAAAACCTTTTTTCAAAGAAAATCAACAACAAACCTCAAGAAAATCAAACCTAAAAACTTTTTTGCGAAAGCTAAGAGATCATTCTCAATTGATCAAGAGCAAAGTTTGGAGAGAATAAAATATACAAGAAATCACGTATCAAAAGTGGCCTTCTTAGCCGATCAAACGTGAAGCTCAGAGAGAAGAAAATCTACAACAAACTTCCAAAGTAGATCAAGCCTAAAAATCCTTCTCCGTAAGCCAAGAAATCATTCTCAATTAATCAAAGTCAAAGCACAGAGAAAAAAAATCCATAAAAGACTCTACAGAAGATCAAACACAAAAAAACCATCAAAGCAACTTTCTCAACCACTCATGTATGAAGCTCAAAGAGGAGAGAAGAAAGCTACCCACACGTCAGCACTATTTTTGTACTTGACTGTTAATTAGAGGATAACATTGAGATCTATAATCCCCATTTTTCATCAAAATCAATAAAATCCTTTGTGATCTTATTTCACGAATCTCAAGGTAGATTTGTGAAATTTGTTGTCGACAAATATCTTGATAAAATAAAAGTTTTTTACTATCACAACGTTAAAATTCTATTTTAGAATGCATGAGTAGCCATCTAGAGATATGATATTGGTGGTGATTACAATGAAAGCCTTACGCTTTGGTGTTCAATATTGTAAGATCTGAATTTGGTTGAACTTTGGCTCTATTTTAAGTTATCTTGCTATTTTGGGTATTTTTGCATGACCTTTTGTATAAGCAGTAATCTACTTGTTGCATTTTCTCTACCTGCGTTGGAATTGGATCCATGAGACTTAGTTCCAAATCAATTTAATTTTGAATTTAAATTGATTCATATGATCATAACATACTATATATGATCGTACATTGTCATGCCCCCTGATTTAAGATCTAGATTTTCCCAAATCTCGAGGGTGGACCGAAAAATTAAAAAAAAAATCCAAATAAAGATTTTTAAAGCTTAAATACGATATGGATTTCTTCCAAATAATTTTGACAGAATTTTCTTTAAAAATTGGACTTATGAAAAATTTTCACCTATAGAAATATACATATATAATCAAAATCCATATATCCATTTCACTCCAACCACCATATCATAACGAATATATATCACTAAAAAAAATATTATAATTATAACCCAAAAGTGTACATAAATCAACTATACATCTTATATCGATCATCAGTTATCTATATCATAAACATTAACTCTCATTCTCTAGACATATACGTACAAAAACACACAACGCACATGATGCTAATATATGTAAAAAAAAAAGTCCAAAACTATACAAAATAGTTCACTAAACTCAAATCTTAGCTCACATATAACAGAAATAATATTTATCATCATGATCTTACGATCCTTCTATATAATGTTCTCTATTAGGAATAGGCATCTCATTACTTGGGACATCTGTAATGTTTTGTTGGTAAGGTGAGTAATAGGGAAGTTATTCAATAGTAAACTCACATTTCAAATTAATAGTCCTAATATGAATGGATAAACTAACTAATCTATTATAAATAATGCAGGTTTTTAAATAAATAAACAAAACGAATAACACTCGAAACAGACTAATATTTAATAAAACAATAATGAAATATCTTTATCTCATAATAAAACAAAAGAAAATATAAACAGGTCATAAGAATATTAATCCTGATGGTGTATTTGATAAGAATGACAAGGTACACAACGAATATACAAGTACTGATTTGTATATCGATGCTCCAGTACTTAACCAGAGTGGAACTTACCGTTAATTCTTGATTTTATGGTCGGACGTAAAAATATAAACAGGTCATAAGAATATTAATCCTGATGGTGTATTTGATAAGAATGACAAGGTACACAACGAATATACAAGTACTGATTTGTATATCGATGCTCCAGTACTTAACCAGAGTGGAACTTACCGTTAATTCTTGATTTTATGGTCGGACGTACAATTTGCATAATTGGTTGATCGTGTTTTTCGGCTCAGGTTGGTCATTGATCCCTAACGGAGATCAATCGTTTGACTACTATAGACTGTAAATGATCATTTGACAAGCCAACTTCATTGTACTTCTATAGTGTACATGTGTCATTAATCAATCTAATCACCTACAAACTATTTTTACAATACAATTTGTTATTTTTCAATAAAGATATGAAAGAAATTATTTAAATAGTAGGTACAAAAATGTAAAATCTTGAGTTTTTAATTTGTATTTCGAGAAAAAATAAATAGTAAAATTTTAATAAAATTGTGAAAGTGGACTTAGAGTAACATTTTAAGAACTTTTTGATCATTTTTAATAAAATCTGACCTCACCATTGGACTCATAATGGTCAAAAAAACATATTTTAACCTATAAACACGCTTAAATGCAAGTCTGAACAAAAAAATTACAAAATCCTTGATTTTCAAGTTGGACCAAACTAAAATAATGACTTTTTGCTAGAGTAAAATTTTTAAAATTTGATCACACCATTATATTCATAATAAAAAATTATAGAAAATGGAGTATTTACTCACCATTTTTGGAGTACAAAAAGTTTAATTATTATAAAAAAAAATGAAAACAACGTTAATTTTAAGGTCCCATTGAATCGAAAAAGTAAATTTTTGTTAGAGATAGATTTTGTAAAACTTGACCATGCCATTAGATCCAGAATAAAAAAAATTATATAAAATAGAGTATTCACTCATCACTTTTGAAGTCCAGACGGTCAAGTTATCGTCAAACGAAACAATATTAAAAATACCAATTTCTTCTTGTCAACATATATAAATAAATTTTAAATAAAAATCACTATTCATCTTCTCCTCCAACGCATAAAAACCAGCCTAGAATTTAAAAAATAATAATTTTTTTTCCAACTTTCAACTTTAGATTTGTCACAAACAAGTCACTGTCGACTTCCGATGAAAAATAGAAAAACATTTGCAACATCGACCTCTTCAAAATCCACCCATTTTCTTTTCTTTTTCTTCTCTCTTTATTTTCATTTCGTCAAAAAATAGTCGTAGGATACACGTGAATTTCGAATATTCAACCTAGGATTTCTTCTATTTCGAGTCTAAACTGTCCTTCGTTGTAGAAGAGAGGAAAAGACAATGGCATCGAGATCTACGAAACCATTTGGCCCGATTAAAAAATAATCTGTCTCAACATCAAATCCATCTGGATTTTCTTCTCGATTTCCTTGCATGTAATTCAATTTTGTAGCATAGAAATTGATAGGGACTCTCAATTTCTATTGGTAACAGTAGATTGTGAAAATTACATTTAGGATTTTAACGAAAAATTATTATATGTTTCAAAAACATAGAATTCTTTTCGTTATTTTCAAATTCATGCCATGACCTTCATATTTGATGTATTTAATTTTATTTTATAACAAATTATATGTGGGTAGGATATTTCACCAGGTTATTTCCGCTAGTTGGATTCTATGCATTGCTCGGACCTTGTTTTAATCTCAATTTTGTAAATTTTCAATTTAATTGATGAAAATGAATTTCAAAGTTTGAAAAATATTTTAATATTCAATGAATTCATATTAAGTTGATGAATATAAAAAAATGAATATTGTGTTCAAAATACTCAAAACTGTAAAAATCAGAAAAAGGAAAAAATGGAATGAAATAGTAAAATGTCAGAATCACACTTGAGGGGTGATGTCTGCATTTTACAATATGATGTTATGTGTGGGTTGATGAATGGATATTTAGGATTAATTTACTTTCTATTGTCACGATGTGACATACATGTTTATTTACTTTCTATTAGCACGAGGCGCTGATTTACTTTTCTGTACTGTTATTTATTTTAGGCCGTGTGACCACAGTTGCATGGTAGAAAATTGGATATCCATTTTCAACTCTGTAATGTTAATTTCTTATTTGTTTTCAAAAAAAAAAAAATATTTATTTTCAAAGAACAGAAATGATATGTATATGTGGCGCCCCGCCAAACACTAATAGAAAACGCCGTGTCAGATCTCAAAGCACTAGGTGGCGCCTAGAAATTTCAACATGGTCTTCTCTATTTATGTTAGCATTCCAGGGTGTTCAACCTGATAAACAATATCCAATATCATGTATATACATACCAAATATAATAATAGCGAAAGCTTATATGTATCTAATAACGTACGATAGATCAGAGCACGAAAGGATAAATAAAATACGGGATTATGCAAACATTTCTCACTCTAACAAAAGTAATAACGCTCAATATAAAACCCATAATACTACTTGAACGAACTAACACTACTAGGGGGTATAGCCTC
This sequence comes from Akebia trifoliata, assembly GCF_017979445.1. Lineage (NCBI taxonomy): Eukaryota > Viridiplantae > Streptophyta > Magnoliopsida > Ranunculales > Lardizabalaceae > Akebia > Akebia trifoliata. Next base: position 19,754,284 of record NC_141377.1, on the reverse strand, counting down.
AATACTCACCAGGTAACGGACTCTGGTCGTCTATCTGACCTATTAGATAGTCCTCACTCGTTTTCTACACCTGCCTCGCCAAACTCCGGATCTGAAACTAAAAATAGAGAAGGAAATGGTGAGTAACAATGGTTACCCAGTAGGAAAGCAAATAATTTCTACCAATAACCTCTCTTAACATGATCGAATAAACATACTGAATCATTTTAACATATGTAAAGTTTTACAGAAGAAACTACGATTAACTGATACATATAGCTAGGGATGAGAAACTAAACATTTTAAAAATCACATTACATCAATCAACAGTACCCGCTATAGCATTTTCTTTTTATACAAATCTAATTGACAAATGAAAACATTAAACATGCATTTCATTTTATATATCAAAATAAGACAACAAATATTTAATACACAATGGTGGAGTAGTGGAATTAGAGAGTTGGGATTCACGACTGGATCGCTCCCAATCAGGACATGATGTTTCATAATAAAGTATTAGTTCCTGATTTTGTGGTTGGTCACTGTTTACCACACTTGCGGGATCATTTATCCGGTTCGGACTGACCGTTTGACGTGACCATAATCAATGGGTATTTTTTCGATGTGTTAAAATGTTTGACTACTATAGATTGCTAGTGATCACTTACTAATCATCTTCATATATGCCTATCAGGCGTGCATGTGATTCCCAAATATACAATCCATTCGTATACGACCACATTTACATTACAAGTTTACTAGTAAAGATAGAAAGGAATAAACCCAGATTTCAGTTGGCTCCACTCTCATACACGTCCTGTACCACATATGAGTTTAGTTGTCCCTACCGTACATCCTAAGATAATATATCACTCCGAATAATATGATAGATTATCCCTTCAGGTATTCGCAAGCTCTTTAAAAGTTTACAAAATAGCTACATATACATATATATATATATAATTTTCATTTGAAAACAAAAGAGAAATTAACAATACAAAGTTGAGAATAGATATCAAGTTTTCTACCATGCAATTGTGGTCACCCAGCCTAAAATAAATAATAGAACTTGGAGCCTCTACACCAACAGAATTTAAATAAACATGCAACAAATCATTATCCTTGGATATAACTTCACCAACCTACACACAACACACAATGTAAAATGCAGACATCACTCATTTACCGTATTTCCTACCCACAGCCACGTGTTAACTCATGGAGCCTGTCATGTGTAGCATTGCTACCACACCGTTATCCCAACTGATCATGGACCCAGTTTGGCACGTGCACGGGGTGTGACCTCCATCTTTTTAGATATAAAATGCAAACATCACCCCTCGGGTGTAATTCTAACATTTTACCGTTTCATCCCTTTTTTTTTCAATTCTCGTAGTTCTCAATCTTTCAAAAAAAATTCACTTTCTGGTATTCATTAACTTAATATGAGTTCACTAAATATTAAATCATTTTTTCAACTACGAAATTCATTTTTTTTCAATAATATTGAAAAAATACAAAACTTAAATCAAAATAGGGTCCGAGCTATGTATAAAACCCAACTAACGAAATTAATCCAGTAAAATATCCTACCCAGGTATAATTTATTATAAAATACAATTAAACATATCAAATATACAAGTTCTGGCGTGAATTTGAAATAACTAATTGAATACTATATTTTTGGTAATACATCACAAATTTTTTATAAAATCCTAAATGCAATTTTCACAATCTACGATTACTAATAGAAATTGAGAGTTCCTTACAATCTATGTGCGAGATGATTGAAGTGCGTGCGTGAAAATCGAGACGATTGGCATGAAAATTGAAACGGATCAAACTTCAAAATGACCAATTTTTGAATTTGACCTAATAATTTTGAAGATTTCGATGCCATCGTCCTTTTTCCCTTCTGCAATGGATGACGGTTAGGCTTCAAAATAGACGAAATCTAGGGTCGAAGTTTCAAAATTCTCGTATATATATACGACTGATTTTTGATGATACGAGACGAAAGAGAAAATGAAACAAAAAGATATTAGGCAGGTTTTGTAAATGTCAAGGCTACGGACCTTTTTTTCTTCTACGTCGAAAGTCGATGGTGACCCGTTCACGATGAATCTAAGGTTGAAAATCGGAGAAAACTATTTTTTTCTTTTTAAAACTCGTTAGCTGATTTTTAACGAAATTAAATAATGATGAATAGTATTTTGGATTAAAAAAATTATTTATATAAGTGCATGACGAAATCGATATTTTACCTATTGTTTTGTTCGACGATAACTTGACCGTCCGGACTCTAAAAGTGACGAATGAATACTCTATTTTATCTAATTTTTCATTCTAGATCTAATGGTATGATTAAATTTTATAAATGTCTCTAAAAAATTTACTTTTTCAGCCCGATGGGACCCTAAAATTGACATCATTTTCGTTTTTGATGATAATTCGACTTTTTGGATTTCAAAAATGACAAGTAAATAGTCCATTTTTTATAATTTTTTGTTACGAATCCAATGGTATAATCGAATTTTAAAAATTCTTTTTCTAGCAAAAATTCATTACTTTACCTTGGTCCGACTCGAAAATCGAGGATTTTATAACTTTTATGTTCGAACTCCCATTTGAGCGTACTTACAGGCTAAAGTATGTTTTCTGATAATTTTAAATCTAATGGTGAGGTCAGATTTCATTAAAAATGATCAAACCAAAATCCTACAATTTTACCCTAAGTCCTACTTTTAGGATTTTCTCAAAATTCCACTATTTATTTTTTCTCGAGATATGAATAAAAAACACAGGGCTTTACATTCTCCCCCCTTAATAAAAAATTTTTCCTCGAAATTGAAATCATTCCTTATCAACTTCGTCACCACCACACAACATGTATAATAAACGATCCTTACCCTCAATTATCATCTATTGTCGGTTCTAGTCAATCTCATTTTCAATTCATAAACCTTATGTCACCTATTTTTCATCAACCCAATACATCTAACAATTAATCACTCCAATTCACATTATAACAATCAATTCACATTATATCATTTCCCCACCAATATCAATCAACAACAATCATTTCACTTCTTCTTTATTCTTTATCTTCTTTACTTCTCTCACTAATTTCATCGTCTATTATATTTTACTCATACTTGCCTGAATATTATTTCTCACTGCATAGACCTACCGCAAACACACCACTACTATTTGCACACCCTTTAATACTTCTTAATAAAATACTAAAAAATATTCACATTTAATATATCCCTACTATAATACAAATATTTACTAACACTAGATTCGCAAATTGCATTAAAATCTTCATTACCAATACACCACTATCTTTATATTCAATTCAATATTTCATTTTCTACTCTACCTTACCGTGCCTATTTGATCAACATTCTTTACCCATACTATCTCAATAAATTTTTATCAATCATAGTCTCCCTATGGTGTAGATAATTTCATTATTCGACTCGTGTTAGTAGTTTTTAGTTTTAGAAAGTATGCAAAATCTCAGCAGAATTATATGATCTAGAAGGAAAATTATTGAATAGAACTCCAAATTCTAACATTATAATTAGAAACCATACCTTCCAAAATTTCATCGGAGATGTGTACTTTCTCCTAGATCACAACTCTTGCTTGCAACTATGATAGGGGGCACTCTCTCCTGATATGTCCCACCTGATCACACGCGTAACATGTCAACGATCTTATTTTCGTAGGTGTCTGTGGAGTAGGCAATTGGTAAACTGGAGACTGTATGCTCTGAACTTGTCTTGTTGGTTCCTTTAACCTTGTTGGTATCATTGGAGCTCCAACTGCTCTATAACTCAGTCATGGGGGAACTCTACAACTTGGTAATGAAGTTATATATTGTGGATACACTGATCCAGGAGAGATTGGCTTCGAATACCTCAACCTCTTGGTCAGATCTGATCTAGGAGGAAAAGTAGTCTAAAGTCGACTAATTTTCCCCCTAGAGGTCTGTAACTCCATCTCCCCTCGCTCTACCCTTTAAGCTTGACTCATCGTATCTCTATAATTGGTAGTTTCAATCACCAACTTCCTGACCCTTAGGTAGGGTTATAGTCCTCTAAAGAATCTACACGCCTTCTACAGATCTGTCAAGATAAGCTCGGGCGTATATCGTGACAAGCTAGTAAACATTATATCATAGTCTATAATCGATAGGTTACCCTGCACTAATCTCAAAAACTTCAAGTGCTTGATTTCTCAAGCAGTCTCGGATATAAATCTATTAAGAAACATCCTTTCGAAGTCTACCCACTCAAACGATCCATCTCCCAATACATTTATCTCAAAATGTTACTAATGACTGGCATTCCCATCCAACTAGAATGTAGTCAACGTCACCCACTGATTTCTCAGACACTACATGGTACTAAAAATCTTTCAGGTCTTCAAAATATATTCATTGACCTCAACCGGATAGGAAAAGCTTCTAAATCTCGGTGGACGTAATCGTTGGAAATTATACAACCACATCCCTGGATTTACCTATCCTTTGGATTGGGGAATTCTCTCATTCTTCAAAGGCATGACCTGTGGTAGTGGTTCCTAAGGTGGAATAGTATTTTTTCTTGCGAAGAAGTCCAGTGCTCCATTATTTCTTGGATTTAGTGGTGCACCTCGCAATTATGGTAAGTCTTGTTCCATTTCTTACTTCCGATCGCTAGTTTTGTCTGTTCGGGATGGCACGAGTACGTTATCAACTTTATTGAAATCTGGTGGCCTTATTGTTCCTTGAATTAATTTTTCTAGCATCTTTTTGAGCAACATATCCTTAATCGGTTGACGTCGACCTGAACCTTGCTCTCCTTTATGTCCCGATTTGTCACATTCATAACATACCACAACTCTTTCTTTTGACTGATTTCGCAGTATATATTGTTGTTCCTGATAAAAATTTTCCATCCATTAAATTGGTATGTTTATCATCTCACTACTCATGTATAGTTATTTTGCCTATGAATTTTCTAGTTTCGTAATTATTTGTATCTTATTAGAAACTAATTACATTCCTTCCATTTGGTTTCAAGGTGGTGGTAGTTGTATTATTCATATTTTCACTCCGAACTTATCATGAGACTAAGCCATATGTCCGATGAATGGCATTAGCTGTGCTATCAAATCAGTGGTTTGATCTAGAACCTGTCTTGTCTCTATTGCATTTTGGCCTCTACTTCGTCCACTCCTCTCGCTTGTTTTTATCCGTAACCAAGCACTTATGAGAATAAGGCCAAAATCGTTTTTACGTAACTATGAATTGCTACCGTAACCTGGAATTTAGTAATGGACTCCATTTATATTACTAACAGAACAAACCTAGTATCCTATCCTAGGCTTACTAGGCTTTATAAACTTCTAGACACAGAATAACTCGTAATTCAAATACGGAATAATGAGCTTGAATCTTGGATTCCTATGAAACTCTATGATTATCGCTCTAATATCTCTAGTATCAGCCAACACACAATGTAAAATGCAAACATCACTTCTTGGTAGTATTTCCTACTTGTAGCCACGTGTCCACTCCTGGAACCTGCCATGTGTAGCACTACTACCACACCACTATCCCAGCTAATCACGGGCCCAGTTTGGCATGTGCACATGGTGTGACATCCTATCTTTTAGAATGAAAAATGCAGACATCACCCTTCGGTTGTGATTCTGACATTTTACTGTTTCATCCCCTTTTTCTAATTTTCGTAGTTCTCAATATTTTTTAAAAAATAGTCACTTTCTGATATTCATCAACTCAATATGAGTTCAATGAATATTAAATCATTTTTCCAACTATGAAATTCATTTTTTTCAATAACATTGAAAAAATACAAAACTTAGATCAAAACAGGATTCAAGTGGTGCATAGGACTCAACTGACGGAAATAACCGGTGAAATATCTTACCTACATATAATTTGTTATAAAATACAATTAAACATATCAAATATGCAAGTTCTGACGTGAATTTAAAATAATCAATTGAATTCTATATTTTTGAAAACAAATTACAAATTTTTGATAAAATCCTAAATGTAATTTTCATAATTTACGATTACTAATAGAAATTGAGAGTTCCTTACAATCTCTGTACAAGATGATGGAAGAGTGTGCACGAAAATCAAGATGATTGACATGAAAATCGAGATAAATCAAACTTCGAGTTGACTAATTTTTGAATATGACCCGGTGGTTTCGAAAATCTCGATGCCGTCTTCATTTCTCTCTTCTGCTACGGAAGACAGTTTGGCCTCAAAACAGACAAAATCTAGGGTCGAAGTTTCGAAACCCCCATATATATATACGACTAATTTTTTATGATATGAGACGAAAGAGAAGATGAAATAAAAAGATATTGAGTGGGTTTTGTAGATGTTGAGGCTGCGGACCTTTTTTCCTTCTATGTCAGAAGTCGACAGTAACCCGTTTGTAGTAAATCTGAGGTTGAAAATCAGAGAAAACTAAATTTTTTAAAAAAACTCGTTGAATGGTTTTTAACGAAATTGAATGATGATGAATAGTATTTTGGATTAAAAAAATTATTTATATAAGTGCAAGACGAAATCAGTATTTTACCTATTGTTTCGTTCAACGATAACTTGACCATCCGGACTCCAAAAGTGACGAATGAATACTCTATTTTATTTAATTTTTCTTTTCGGATCTAATGGTGTGATCAAATTCTATAAATTATCTCTTAAACAAAAATTTACTTTTCAGCCTGATAGGACCTTAAAATTGACATCGTTTTCATTTTTGAAGATAATTCGACTTTTTCGGCTTCAAAAATGACAAGTATATAGTCAATTTTCTTAATTTTTTGTTACAAACCTAATGGTGTGATCAAATTTTAAAAAAAAACTCGTTGAATGGTTTTTAACAAAATTGAATGATGATGAATAGTGTTTTGGATTAAAAAAATTATTTATATAAGTGCAAGACGAAATCAGTATTTTACCTATTGTTTCGTTCAACGATAACTTGACCATCCGGACTCCAAAAGTGACGAATGAATACTCTATTTTGTTTAATTTTTCTTTTCGGATCTAATGGTGTGATTAAATTCTATAAATTATGTCTTAAACAAAAATTTACTTTTCAGCCTGATAGGACCTTAAAATTGACATCGTTTTCATTTTTGAAGATAATTCGACTTTTTCGGCTTCAAAAATGACAAGTATATAGTCAATTTTCTTAATTTTTTGTTACGAACCTAATGGTGTGATCAAATTTTAAAAAAAAATTCTCTAGCAAAAAGTTATTATTTTATCCTGGTTCGACTCGAAAATCGAAGATTTTGTAATTTTTGTGTTCAGACTGGCATTTGAGCGTACTTACAGGCTAAAGTATGTTTTATGATAATTTTAAATCCAATGGTAAGGTTAGATTTCATTAAAAATGATTAAAACAAAATCCTATAATTTTACCCGAAGTCCCACTTTCAAGATTTTATCAAAATTCAACTATTAATTTTTCCTTGAGATACGAATAAAAAACTTAGGATTTTATAATATATGTAGCTATTTTGTGAACTATTAAAGAGCTTGTGAATGCTTGAAAGGATATGCTTTCATATCATCTGAAGTGATATACTTTCTTGGGATGCACGGTAGGGACAACCAAACTCGTACATGGTATGAGACGCAAATGAGAATGGGGTCATAACTGAAATTCGGATTATTTCTCTCTATCTTCTGCAGTAAACTTATAATGTAAAAGTGGTCATATACGAATGGGGTTGTATATTTGGGAATCGTATACACGCTTGATAGGCATATACGAAGATGATTAGTCAGTAATCACTAACAATCTATTGTAGTCGAACGTTTTGACACATTGAAAAGAGACCCATTGCTTATGGTCATGTCAAATGGCCAGTATGAGTCGAAAAAATGATCTTGCAAGTGTGGTAAACAACGATTAGTCACAAAATCAGGAACTAATACTTTATTATGAAACATCATATCTCGACTAAGAGCGATCTAGTCGTGAATCCCAACTCTCTAGTTCCACTACTCCACTATTGTGTATTATGTATCTTTTATCTTATTTTAAAATATAAAATGAAATGCATGTTTAATGTTTTCATTTGATCAATTAGATTTTTCAAAAAAAAACATATTATAGTGAGTACTGCTGATTGATGTAATATGAATTTTAAAATGTTTAATTGCTCATCCCTAGCTATATGTACTAGTTAATCGTAATTTATTTTGTAAAATTTTGCATATGTTAAAATGATTTAGTATGTTTATTTGTTCATGTTAGGAGAGGTTATTGGCAGGAATTGTTATTTCCCTATTGGGTAACCATTGTTACTCACCCTTTCCTTCTCTATTTTTTTAGTTTCAAATCTAGAGTTTGGCGATGCAAGTATAAAGTATGAGTGAGGATCATCTGGTGGGTCAAATAGACGACCAGAGTCCATTACCTAGTGAGTATTGGGATTATAACCCCTAGTGACATCAGTTAACCCAGGTTGTATTATAGATTTTGGTATTTTGTAAAGAACGAGGCTGCGGATGTTTCTCCCTTCTGCGTCGGAAGTCGACAGTGAACGTTCGCGACAAATCGGCGTTGGAAGATGAGGAAAAAAACAAATTTTTTTAAGAAAAATGTGGCTGGTTTTTGAACGGGTTGGGGAAGATGAATAGTGAAAAGAAAGTAAAAAATTTATTTATGTAAGGTCTCGGGACGAAATTGGTATTTTGGCTATTGTTTCGATCGACGATAACTTGACCGTTCGGACTCCAAAAATGACGAATGAATACTCTATTCGTCGAATTTTTCATTCTGGATTTAATGGTATAGTCAATTTTTATAAATTCTATCTCTAACAAAAATTTATATTTTTGGCCTGAGGTGACCCCTAAAATTGATGTCGTTTTCATTTTTAACAATAATTCGACTTTTTGGTCTCTAAAAATGACAAATAAATAGTTCATCTTCAATAATTTTTCGTTATGAATCTAATGGTGTAATCTAATCTTAATAATTCTTACTCTAGTAAAAATTTACTATTTTGACCTGGTCCGACTTGGTAATCGAGGATTTTGTAACTTTTATATTCGGACTCACATTTGAGCATGCTTACAGGCTAAAGTATGTTTTTTGATCATTTTAAATCCAATGGTGAGGTCAGATTCCATTAAAAATTGATCAGATATATCCTAAAATTTTACCCCTAAGTCCCACTTTCAAGATTTTCTTAAAATTTCACTATTTAGTTTTTTTCTCGAGATACGAATTAAAAATTCGGGGTTTTACATATAAGCAACTAAACATTTTAAAACTCACATTACATCATCAGCAGTACTTACTATAACATTTTCTTTTTATACAAATCTAATTGATCAAATGAAAACATTAAACATGCATTTCATTTTATATATCAAAATAAGGTAACAGATACATAATACACAATGGTGGAGTAGTGGAATTAGAGAGTTGGGATTCACAACTAGATCGCTCCCAGTCGGGACATGATGTTTCATAATAAATTATTAGTTCCTGATTTTGTGGTTGGTCGCTGTTTGCCACACTTGAGGAACCATTTATACGGCTCAAACTAGCCGTTTGACGTAACCGTAAGCAATGGGTCTCTTTTCGATGTGTCAGAACGTTCGACTACTATAGATTGTTAGTGATCACTTACTAATCATCTTTATCTATGCCTATCAGGTATACATGTGATTCCCAAATATACAAACCATTCGTATACATTACAAGTTCACTGGTAAATATAGAAAGGAATAACCTAGATTCTAGTTATGACTCCACTCTCATACGCGTCCCATACCATGTATGAGCTTGGTGGTCCCTACCGTACATCCCAAGATAGTACACCACTCTGGATGATATGATGCACTATCCCTTCAGGCATTCACAAACTCTTTAACATCTCACAAAATAGCTACATCTATATATATATATATATATATATATATATATATAATATATATATATATATATATATATATATATATATATATATATTATTTTCATTTGAAAACAAAAGAGAAATTAATAATACAAAATTGAGAATGGATATCTAGTTTCCTACCATGCAACTGTGGCTAGCCGGCCTAAAATAAATAACGGAACGGAAACATAAATAGCACATCGCGCTAACAGAAAGTAAATAAACATTCAACAAGTAACATTATCCTTGGATATCCATTCACCAACCCACACACAACACAACAATGTAAAATGCAGACATCACCCCTCAGGTGTGACTGACATTTTACCATTTCATACCCTTTTTTTTTTCAAAGTTTTCAATCTTTCAATAAAATATTCACTTTCTGATATTCATCAACTCAATATGAGTTCATTGAATATTAAATCATTTTTCTAATTATTAAATTCATTTTTATCAATAACATTGAAAAAGTAATACTTAGATCAAAATAGGATATGAGCGGTGCACATGACCCAATTGACGGAAATAACCCAATTAAATATCTTACCCGTGTATAATTTATTATAAAATATAATTAAACATATTAAACATGCAAGTTCTGGCGTGAATTTGAAATAACTAATTGAATTCTATATTTTTAGAAACACATCACAAATTTTTAATACAATTCTAAATGCAATTTTCACAATTTTAAATGGAATTTTCACAATTTATGGTTACCAATAGAAATTGAGGGTCCTTACTATCTCTGTGCGAGATGATCGAATCACGTGCACGAAAATCGACACGAATGACGCAAAAATCAAGATGGGTCGGACTTCGAAGTGGCTGATTTTTTAATCTGACCCAATGGTTTTGAAGATTTCAATGTTGTCGTCATTTCTCCCTTCTACGATGAAGGGCGGTTTGACCTCGAAACTGATGAAAAAAGAGGTCGCAGTTTCGAAATCTCCGTATATATATATGACTTATTTTTGACAATATAGGGTGAAAGAGAAAATGAAACGAAGAGATCTTAAGTGATTTTTGTAGATGTCGAGGCTACAGACCTTTCTCCCTTTTGTGTCGGAAGTCGATGGCGAGCGGTTTACGACGAATCCAAGGTTGAAAATCAAAGAAAAAATGAATTTTTTTTTTAAAATGGGTTGGCTGGTTTTGGGTCGTTTAAAACGAAGGTAAATAGTGAAAAAAATTAAAAAAATTTATTTATATATATCTTGGGACGAAATCGATATTTTGCCTATTAGTTCGATCAACGATAACTTGACTGTCCGGACTTCAAAAATGACGAATGAATACTCTATTTCGTCTAATTTTTTATTCCGGATCTAAGGGTGTGATCAATTTCTATAAATTATATCTCTAAAAAAATTTACATTTTTTACCTAAGATGACCCCTAAAATTGACGTCATTGTCATTTTTTACGATAATTTCAACTTCTTGATCTCTAAAAATGACAAATAAATAGTCTATGTTCAATAATTTTTCGCTATGAATCCAATGGTATGATCGAATCTTAAAAATTCTTGCTTTAGTAAAAAGTCATTATTTTTACCTGATTTGATCTGACTCGGTAATCGAGGATTTTGTAACTTTTCTATTCGGACTCGCATTTCAGCGTGCTTACAGGCAAAAATATATTTTCCGATCATTTTGAATCCAATGGTGAGGTCAAATTCCATTAAAAATGATTAGAAACATCCTAAGTCCCACTTTCAGGATTTTTCTTAAAATTCAATTATTTAGTTTTTTTCTCAAGATACGAATCAAAAATTCGAGGTTTTACACTAAATGCTAAAATCATTCACAATTATCTTCTGAGGAAGAATGAGATTTTTCAGAAGAGGAAGACATATGTAATTCATTAATCTTTTTCTTAAAATTTTTAAGATGACATCTATTTGCTGTGTGGCAAGGTTTTCCACATTTATATCAAATAATTGGTTTGGATTCTTTTTATGTTTTTATTTTAGGATTAAGATTTGTTTTTCTTTTGGCAAATTTTCTTTGAAATTTTGGAAGAGAATATGTTGATGTTTTTCTAAAAATTGTAGACTTCTTTGATTTTCTTTTTATTTTAGTAGGGGGTGCTTTAAACATTTATTTTTCAAATTGATAACAAAAGTCTCATAATTCTTTACGAGATTTTTGCTTTTCTATTTGTTTTGTGAGTTTTAATTTTTAGCAAAGCTTCGAACCTACCATATTTATTTTTTGTATAAGCATACCAAAGGTGAATTGGTTGTAATTTACGTTTCCTAGATCGCCTGCTAGATTTTTTTTAATCTTTTCAGCGAATAATGTTGGTAAACCATATATAAACTTTTCTTTCCAAAAGACATCATTACATCCAAATATTGAATATAATTTGGATAGAAAGATATCTTATACCATCTAACATCTGTTAAAGTTGGGCATTTAAGACTTATTAAGATTTCACGGCCCTTTTGTCTTAGATCATCTAATCTTCCATTAAAATGAAAAAGGATGTTTGAGATAAGAGTGAGAAAAGGATTTGAAATTTCATTTTCTTTTTCATCTAATTCTAATTAACCATCTTCACCTAATTTTACATGATCAATTATACTATCCCTATCTGCTTGGCTTAACTTATTATGTGACCATTAATAGAGCTGGCTAATAAATTTTCTAACAATGACTTTTGTTGTACGTTTTTCTAATAGATTATAACAAGTACATGCATTTTCAAATGCTATCATTTGAGAGAGGGTATTCATTATTTGATAATCAGTGTATCCATCTATATTTCATTCATATATCTCATTTTCATTATAAGATTTTATTAGATTTACCTTTTCTTCAAATTGGAGATCAATTAGTGTTGGTCTTCTATCATAATGCTTTATTTTTTAGTAATAATTGGGGTATGGTCTAGAATATCTAGATTTCTTTAGTTTGTTGATTTAAAAAATTTCTTTTTTGTTATCAACAAATTGAGCTTCTAAGTTTTTTGAGGAATTTGTTAAAGAAGGATAAGAAGAATCTTCTGGTTCTGTTTCTTCTTTTACCTATTCAGATAAAATATTTATTTTTTTAAATTTCCTTGTATTCTTTTTGTTATCTAATCTAAAAAAGATGAAGATGTTTCTATTGGGTTTAATCCTTGTTGAAGATGAAAATGATTTTTATTTTTAGATTTGGTTGTTGACGTTTGTTCGATGATCTTTGTGTTAAGTTTATTGGACAATGGTCCTATTTTTTGTCCTAGCTGATGAAGATAGATGTTTGTATAATTATTTTGTTCAATCAAATGAGATATATCCTTTTGTGTACAAGGGATTTCTTTTTGAAATTGTACTTCTGATTTAAGAGGAGTTACTATTGAACCCATTATTTTTATAGCTCTAAATGGAGGAAATGGTAATTTAATTTTCTCATTTTTTTACTGTTTTCCATATTTGTATTTTTTTTTTTAACATATTTACTGAATGAGATAATTTTAAATTTGTTTAAGTTTCTAACCAGGTAAATAATGGAATATGTATTTATCTTTTATTCATTTTTTCAAATCATTTTTCTTTGATTATATTTTGTTTAATTTGAGAGAAGTTATTTAAAAATCATTTGTGTAGAGGATTCTTTAAAATATTAGTTTTTAATAATTTTTTATTTATTGTGAATTTTTTATTTTTCAGACAAATCATGCTAACTTGTCTGGGTGGATTACCAAAAGCAGACTTGATAGGGTTATCTTCAGTTTCAACTTCTTTTTATTTTGTGTAAATAGGGTAGGAAATATGATATGGAACAATATTATATGTTTTATTGGTCATTTGATCAAATGACTTTTGAGAGGATGAATCAGTTGATGGTCTTCATACAATATAATTCTTTTGACTTACTGTATTAAAGTTGATTTTTATAGTACAATCAGAATGTTAACCAATACTTTTTATTTGATCATCATCTTTTGGGATAGGCTCCTATGCTTCTTCTATTTTCCAAGAATTGTTGAGATCAATAATATCCTATTGAATTTGTTTTGGAGTTATTAAAGTATTTCTAAAATTTGTTAAAAATAGTGTAGTTAATCCCTTTGTTTGACTTTGATAAGTTACATTTGGAATTAAAATTATCATAGATTTATAGTAAATTCTACAAATCACAGTGATGTTTTCAACGTTTGGTATATTAAATCAATTGGTTTGAATGCCCAATGTTAGTGACTTTGAAATTGTTGGATATGTTAGAGAGACAGAAAAATTTGAAAAACACTTAAAGAATACATGACCATCATGTAATGGTGTTTGAATCATTCCTATTAACAGATCTGAAAATTTTATATGTCATCTATCTCTGACATGAGCAGAGCAGATGAATTGAGACCTATTTTAGTGAGGGGTACTATTGCTACTTAAATAAGGTCAAAATAGATATAAGTTTATTTTTTATTTTGAAGTTTTTCTAATAGATTATGTGAAAGTAATGAAATATTTTTCATTTTTGTAGAAATTGACATCGATTGTTCTATTGTATTTATGATAAAATTGTAGACACCCCAATTTGAATAGGCCCTCACTCGAAAGGGCCCAAAAACTACAATTTTCCAATAAACTGGGCCAACGGACCTCGAAGGCCCAAAGCTTTAAAATCTGACATTTTTGTCAAATCAAAGCCTCTAAAACCTCTCAACAGGTTAGTAGGTCCACCAAAAAGCTCGACATACTCCGCTCCATTCAAAATATCAGTTTTCCAACAAAATAGGCCAACGGGCCTCAAAGGCCCAAAAAGTTAAAAAGTGACAATTTAATTGAACCGAGGTCCCTAAGACCTCCCAATGGTCTAGGGGACCTACAAAAAGGGTTGTGACCCATCCTACATGTGTTCAATATCACCGCTCCGCCTTTATATCCAAGAATAACCGAACGCTCGATGAAATTCTCCAACGGGCCTAAAAAGCCCGATTCGCCAACACGTGGCATTTTAATCGATTTAATAATTTCTAAAAAATCCTAAAAAGATAAAAAATGAAAAAATGTGAGACTTGGGATGCCAACCCCTCCTCTACTTCCACCGCTCCGCCTTCGATTCCGCGAACACCCTAAACCCATTCAAGGCCCATAAACCCTTAACCCTCTCCAAAATTAATTTCTCATCTCAACCCCAACCTAAAATCAATCTCATATTACCTAAACCATAGAATGAACCCACCTTCAAAAATCCAATTTAAATCAAACCCCATCCAAACCAAAATAACCTACAACCCTCTAAAAGCCCAAGCCTAATACATCAAAAATCCACAAACCACTATTCATACCCAATTCATTATCCAACCCACAACCCTAACCCACATCAACCAATCACCCTCTCAACATCACAAAATGACACATGTCATCATCCCCTTTCACCTCCCTCATCTAATCACCTACCTTCATCATTATCTAAAAAATCAACCAACCACATCACTCCTCTCTCCAAAATCACCTCAACCCATACCCTACCCTAACCTAACCTATCCCCATTCTCTAACATCATCAACCACCCACACCTCAACCCATACCCTAATCCATCACCATTCTCTAACATCATCAACCACCCACATTACTACCCATATCTCTTACATATCAACCCATCACTTTCCCTTAAAACATTCCAACAAAATCACCTCAACCCATACTTCCCTCAACTAACCCATACCTTTCTCTCTAATCAAATCACCCCCATCAACCAATCAACCAATCTCATCACCTCACTCTCTCACCATGATTGCTACATGTCCTCATCCCCTTAATCCTCCTAAAATCCAACCAACCAATCTCTTACACTACCCATCCCTCCAAATCTAAACACCTTACCCCTTCCATCAATCCAACACTCAATCAAACACCTAACACCTTACACCCCAATTCTCTCCATGAACCATCACTCATTTCACCCCACCAAACACACTACTCAAATGGATTTGAGTAAGATCTAAACCATTTGGGTTAAAACACAACCCACTTTCTTCATTACATAAATACCCTCACTTTCATTCTAAATTTCATACCTTCCACTCCTAAAACCTATGCCATTATCCCTCATTTCATACTCTCACCCCATTATACCCCTAAACCTCCTCCAAACATCTATAAATACCCATCTCTTCATCCCAAAAATGGTTACCAAGTCTTAAGAAAAAAAAAAGATAACTATTACTCTACCCTTCTCTGTACTACTCTCACCATCAATGCTCTAAAAAAAATACTTCCATACTCTACTAAGAACTCATGAATAACTCAAAAGGACTCAAGAAGACCTAGAAGAAGAAAGAAAGAAGAGAAGAGAAGCTCAAGATGGGTTCAAAGTGCACTCCCCCCCTCTCTTTCTACCCTCTCCTCCTCCCTCTTCTATCATCCCCCTCCTCTTCATTTTATTTTAGATGGTTTAGGATGAATGGACCCCAAGGCTAAAGGTCTATAAGGGTCATTTCCATCAATGACATGATCCTATGATCAAGCCGAAAATAAATCCCTACTTAGGGTACAATTACACGACACGTGACACTTTATTTTTCGCTTTCTTTTAAAATCAAAATGACCGAGTTCTTTGAGGTTACCGCCACTTGGCGGGAAGAAAAGGGTGCCTAACACCTTCCCTTTTCTCCAACCGAGTCGCTTACCCGAATCTCAAGGCTTGATTACCCCTTATCCTTCGTGAGTCACTAAAATGCCAAAAATGTTATTTTTTGGAAAATGTACATCGAGTAACCATTCACACCCACTTACAACATGAATGATGGCGACTCCAAATCATAGTAGGTGTGGCCGTCGTAATGATGAAAATCACGTATCTACAACTGACGACTCCACTGGGGAGTCATGGTTCACCCCTCGTGATAACTCGATCTTCTTGAAAAAAAAAAAACTTTGTTTACTAACATTGTTGTTTGTTGGTTGCTTCTTATTTTCTATCTTTCACGTGTCCAAAATGTAATATTTACTTACTTTTGTTGTTTTATTACATATTTGTAAAGGGGTCGATGAAAAATAATGAATAAAAATGCACGTGTTCACTTGCAAGCATAGCCTCACTTCCGAGCCACATCACCCGCAATATACTTAGCCCCGAGCTTAGTAGTTCTACGGCTTGAGATCGTTATTTCAAGTGTTGGGAATGAACACATCAAGCCCGATCACCAACCAACGACGTGCGTACTTCGGTATGCATCGAGGTTTGAAGATCGGGTTGCCGTGAAGCCACCTATTAAGACACATGCATGTGCCCGATTAGACGAGGCTAGGACACAAGTTTTTAATTTCATATCGACCCCCGAGGCAATGTTGTATGCAATTATTATAATCGGGCCTTGAAGCCCAAGTTGTAAGACCAAAAGAGGCAATTGGATCGTAGGTTTGTTTTACTCTCTTTTTATATCCCTTAGGTAAAGGGGAAGGGATGCTTGTTGCATCATGTTAAAAAAAAACAGTAAGTAAGGGACCAAAACAGCAACAAGGAGAGGCACAACAAAAACAGGGAATAAGAAACCAGTTTCTTTGAAATACAGGAACTGGATTTCTTTCTGGTCCGTGTCCATGACACGGATGGACGTGGCTGTGCCTCATCCATGTTCGGAACACGGTTGATTCAAAACGTGCCTCATTCGTGTTGGGAACACGGTTGAAACAGTGACTACTTTACCTGTGTTTTGAGCACGGTTGAAACAGTGAATGTCTCATCCGTGCCCAAAACACGGATAACAGAATGAGGGTTACATCCGTGCCATTAACATGGACCAGAGTGAACTCGACCCCACAGAATGAACTCGACAGTCCATTTTTGAAAAGGCTCACTTACTAATCGATCCAACGTTGATGGCACCCTTAGAAAAATCCCAAGTTTTGAACAAATTTAGTAAAATGGACTATGTTAATCAATGTTTCCAAACAAAAAAAATAAAACAAAACAAAATAAAACAAAATAGAAAAACAAAGGGGGCGGGATGAATTTGTGGATTTTCCTACTCAAAATAATTTTGTGAACCGGGTCCTCACTTGCATCCATTTAAACTTGGTCCACGACCCAGATTCAATCCCATTGGGTCCACAACCCGGATTCGATCCGACTGGGTCCACGACCCAAACCCATTTCCAACTGGGTCCATGACCCAGATCCAATCCAACTGGGTCCACGAGCCAAACCCATTTCCAACTGGGTCCACGACCCAGATCCAATCCACAGGTTATAGCCTAGATCCAATCCAACTGGGTCCACAACCCAGATTCATTTCCAACTGGGTTATGGCCCAGATCCAATCCAACTGGGTCCAGGATCCAGATTCAATCCAATTGGGTCCGCAACCCGGATCCAATCTAACTGGGTCCACGACCCAGATCCATTTTCAACTGGGTCCATGACCCAGATCCATGTACCTTTTCAACTGGGTCCACAACCCAGATCCATATTCATTTTCAACTAGGTCCACAACCCAGATCCAAACCCATTTCAACTGGGTTTACAACCCATATCCATTTTCAAACTGGGTCTACGACCTAGATCCATATCCATACCGAATGGGGCCACGACCCAGATCCATTTTCAAACTAGGTCTACGACCTAGATCCATATCCATACCGACTGGGTCCACGACCCAGATCCAAACCCATTTCAACTGGGTTTACAACCTAGACCCAGATCCATATCCATACCGACTAGGTCCACGACCCAAATCCAAACCCAGATCCATATCCATACCGACTAGGTCCACGACCCATATCCAAACCCATTTCAACTGGGTTTACAACCCAAATCCATTTTCAAGCTGGGTCTACGACCCAGATCCATATCCATACTGACTGGGTCCACATCCCATATCCGAACCCATTTCAATTGGGTTTACTACCCAGATCCACTACAACTGGGTCCAAGACCCAGATCCGTATCAACCGGAACCACAACCCAGATCCGTTTCGACTAGGCCTAAGAACCAGATCCACTACAAATCGGATCCATATCCAATTTCGAACCAAATTCATAATCTAAGAAAGATAACAACCGATCAATCGACTCCAATGCATTCAACTTTCTCAACAAAAAAAAGATTTTAAAAAGTGCCAATTGCAGTCCTTGATCAAAGTCGGTGCCTAGAAAGATCTTACCTTGTTGATACGAGGGGGATAGACTACGTCTATTCAGGAAATCAGGTGATTTAAGAGTGCCACTGTGCACCGTCTCTTCCTTGGAGATCTGCCTGGCCGATGGTGAAGTTAGAGAACTAAATTGGAGGCTACCAAAAACATGGGTTATTTCGACTCGATTTATCTCAAAAATTACATTTTCAAAATATTTTCTCGACTCTATGTCGATGCCAGCTCCGCGCTGATGAAAATTACCTTCTCAAATATTTTCTCGACTCAGTGTCAATGCCAGCTCCGTGCTGATGAAATTACTATTTCAAAATGTATTCCCGACTCCGTGTCAATGCCAGCTCCGCGCTGATGAAATTACCTTTTCGAAATATTTTTCCGACTCCGTGTCGATGCTAGCTTCGTGCTGATGAAATTACCATTTCAAAATATTTTCCCGACTCCATGTCGACGTCAGCTCCGTGCTAATGAAATTATCTTTTCAAAATGTTTTCCCGACTCCATGTCGATACCAGCTCTGTGTTGATGCCAACTCCGTGTTGATGCCGACTACGTGTCGATGCCAGCTCCGTACTGAGATAATTTAGCTTTCAAAATGTTTTTTCGACTCGGTGTCGATGCCAGCTCCGTGCTGATGAAATTACATTTTTTTTATAAATGATTTACCGACTCCTGTCGATGCCAGCTCCGTGCTGATGTAATTCTTTTGTAAAATATTTTACCAACTCCGTGTGATGCCGGCTCTACGCCGAGAAATTATTTTTCCAATAAACAACTTTACCTGATCTAATAAAACATCATGCATCTTCATTTTTTGTAAACAAGATAGTAACGCTTGGTCTTCTGTACCCACAGGTGGCCAAGCAAAAGAAATACAAACAGCCAGAAATACCTCCATATTTTCGGAGATCATCCACAGTCACCATGAGTTCTTTTGAACCAGCACAACCCCAATAACCGAAACGTCAGTTATCGATCCACAAATTGTAGCATTATTGAAAATAATCGAGAGACAAGAAAAGTTAGTAAGTGTTGTGTTAGCCAACGCCAGCATCATACAAGCCCAAACAATACAGCAACATGCATCTAGATCAAATCAGGATTTTCCTGAGCAACCTCCCCAGGGACCACAGACCACCATGCCGCCTGCAGTGCCTGAATACCAGGGGCCCCGCTCTACATCCCACAGAATCGACCACCCCCTGTAGTCATTCCTGATGATGAATGTGAGTACAGGGCCACAGAAGTCAAAAGCACGACAAATAAAAAATTGGCTTAGCAAATCGAGTCTCTGCAGGAAGATATGTAAAGGATGAAGGGCCTCAATGCTATGAATAGGACTCGATTCAAAGATCTCTGCTTCTACCCCAAT
>NC_141377.1:19718883-19728883 GCF_017979445.1 Akebia trifoliata | reverse complement strand
ACTTGAAAGGGGGGAAAGGAAAGTTAGAGAGGGAATTGAGGAGACAAAACGAGAATGAAAACGGGATTGAGGAGAGAAAAGAAAGAGAGGAAAGAAAAGGGAGGCATCGAAGAAGGTTGAGACGAGGTTGGCCATTTCTAGATAAACGTGGATCCGTCCATAGAGAATAGAACTGTCAACAGGGGATGGGGTAGAGTATTATAATAAACCAGTTCATCGGGAGTAGTTTTCTTGAAAAAAAGGAGGGATTATTATATACACAAAACTCTTTGATTGGGAATGAAAATTCCTTCTAAGAATGTGCCTATCGTGAAAAATTTGGTACGTTCTTTGTACCATTTGGCACAATCATACGAGTCATTTCTAATCTCTTCTAACTCGTCTAGTTGTAACTTTCGCTTCTCACCGGCTTTATCAAAATCAAAGTTAAGATGCTTGATCGCCCAATATGCACGATGCTCGAGTTCTACAAGTAGATGACACGCCTTACAAAAAACTAACCGGTAAGGAGACATCCCTTTGGGTGTCTTGAATGCGGTCCTATAGGCCAAGAGTGAATCATTCAATCTCAAAGACCAATATTTCCTTGAAGGATTTGACTTTTTTTCTAAGATAGTCTTTATTTTTCTGTTAGAAATCTCCACTTGCCCACTTGTTTGTGGGTGGTAAGGTGTGGAAACTTTATGCGTTATGAGGTATTTCTTCATCAACGCAGCAAATATCTTGTTGCAAAAATGTGAGCCAGCATCACTTATGATAGCTTGCGGAGTACCGATCTTGAAAAAATCGTCTCCTTGATGAATTTATCATAACCTTGTGATCATTAGTTCTACATACCACAGTTTCAACCCATTTTGACACATATTCAACGATAACTAGGATGTATTGGTAATCCTGGGAGATAGGAAAGGGTCCCATGAAATTTATACCCTACACATCAAAAATTTCGATGATCATGATAGGATTTTAAGGCATTTCATTTCTCTTAGAGATAATTCATAATCTCTGACATCTATCACAAGATTTGATAAACTCGTGGGCTTCACGAAAAAACTAGGCAAAAAAAAAACCGCATTGTAAGATTTTCATAACGGTCTTCTTACCACTGAAGTACCCTCCGCAGGTATGATTATGACAAAACTCTAGGATATTGACTTGCTCACAGGTTGGAATACAACGTATAATGATTTGATCGAGACAATACTTAAATAAGTATGGCTCATCCCAAAAATACAAATTTTTTTTACAAAAGATAGAGTTTCTCTTAACTAGTCATTTTGATTGGGAATTGACCTGTAATTAGGTAGTTGACAATGTCTACATACCATGGAGCGTTGGCTTGAGAGATTTGCTTAAGTTGCTCATCGAGAAAGGATTCAGAGATGGGTAAGGACTCCTCGGATGACTTGTTAACTATCCTAGACAAGTGATCAGTTACGACATTTTCTATCCTTTTTTGTCTCGGATCTCGAGATTAAACTTTTCTAAAAGTAGAATCCAACGGATTAACCTTGCTTTAGTATATTTCTTTGATAGAAGGACTTCAATGCTGCATGGTATGTGTAGATCATGACTTTAGATCCTATGAGGTAGGGACGGAATTTTTCAATGGCATAGACCACTGCTAGCATTTCCTTCTCTATTGTAAAGTAGTTAAGCTGAGTATCGTTAAGGGTTTTACTAGCATATTCGATAATATGAGGTTGTTTTTCGATTCATTGACCCAAAACAATGCCTATTGCATAATTCGAAGCGTCGCACATAATTTTGGAATGGAATGCTCCAGTTTGGAGGTTGAATAATGGGTGCCAAGGTTAACTCGGACTTGAGTTTGTTGAATGTAGAGAGACATGATTCTGAAAAATCGAAAAGAACATCCTTTCCCAATAGCTCACATAAAAGCTTCGAGATTTCTCGAAATCTTTAATGAATTTACGATAGAAACTCACATGGCCTAGGAATGACCTAATTTCTTTGATCGTCCTAGGAGGTGATAATTTTTCGATTAAACCTACCTTTGCCTTATCTACCTCAATCCCCTTAGCAGAAACAATGTGCCCTAGCACAATCCCCGATGTTACCATGAAATGCTATTTTTTCTAATTAAGGACTAGATTAACCTCTTTGGCAACGTACAAGGACCAAAGTCAAGTGATGGAGAAATTCCTCAAAACTTGGTCCAAAAACTAAAAAATCATCCATGAACACTTGAGATATCTTTCAAGAATATCGAAAAATATACTCATCATGCATCGTCATTGAAAAGTAGCAGGTGCATTGCACAATCCAAAAGGCATGCGACGATACGCAAAATTTCCAAAGGGACAGGTGAAAGTTGTTTTCTCTTGATCGATTAGAGCAATAGGTAGATGGTTGTACCCAGAATAACTATCTAAGAAAAAATAGTTAGAATGTCCTGCTAGATACTCTAACATTTAATCAATGAAAGGTAAGGGGAAATGATCCTTAGGAGTCATTGAGTTGAGTTTCCTATAATCGATACACACTTTCCATCCATTTTGGACTCGAATGAGGATTAATTTGTTGTCTTAGTTCACTATCACAGTGATATAAGATTTCTTAGGAACTACTTGTATAAGATTCACCCAACGACTGTCAGAGATAGGATAGATAATACTCACATTTAGCAATTTTATTACTTCCATCCCAACCACGTCTTTTATGACAGGATTTAGCCGTCTCTGGGGTTCTAAAGAAGGCTTAACGAAATCCTCTAAACGAATATGGTGCATCACCACAGATGGACTAATTCCATTGTTGTCATCTATGCTCCAACCAATAGCTTCTTGATATTCTCTTAATACTCCTAACAATTTTTCCTCTTGAACTTCATTGAGGTGAGAGAAAATGATCACAGAAAAGGTTTGATTCTTGCCAAGAAATGCATATCTCAAGGTCTCTAGAAGCAACTTGAGTTCTAATTTTGGAGACTCAATATGACAAGGAACAAGATTAGATGTGCGCACAGGAAGACTTTCAGCTTTTGCGTACCACCGTACAGAATCTAAGAGTGGAACGGATTCAAGCAAAGCATTGACTTCGCTTATAGACTCTTTTACGTCCAAGTCAAGGCCAAAGTGAGCCAAATATTTTGTTAGGAGGTCAGAGTACCCTAACTCTTGATACATTTGATTGACTAGCGTATTTATCATGTTCACTTCCTCCATACCATCATTTACATCAATTCCTTGAAAATTGTGAAAGACGTTCAATTTCACTTTCATATCCCCAAATGCTAAAGTCATAATCCGATTTCTACAACGAATGATTGCGTCAGACGTGACTAAGAATGGACGTCTTAAGATGATAGGAATATGACTGTTTGAATTGATGATTAGCTCAGTGTCTAAGACAACAAAGTCAATAGAAAAAATATAAATCTTTGACTTTAACTATTACATCCTCAACTATACCCTTTGAAAGTTTTATAGGACCTATCGGCTAGACTCAACATGATATCGGTGGGTTTCAAAACCCCAAACCTAATTATTTATAAATCGAATATGGGAAAAGGTTCACACTAGCCCCTAAGTCTAAGAGATATTTTTTGACCACTTGATTTCTAATATGAATGGCAATTTTCGGACATCTAGGATCCTTAAATTTTGGTGCAATCATTTGTTTGATGAGCGACGAAGCTTGGGCTACCATGATGGCTTCCCGAGGAAATTGTGTTTTCTTTTTTAGTTGTGGTCAAATTCTTTAGGAATTTCGCATAAGAAGGTATCTGTTTAATGGCATCTAGGAATGGGATGTTGATATGCACATTTTGGAAAACTTCTAAAATACCGTCAAACTACTTACCTTTTTTAGAATCTCTAAGACGATGGGAAAATAGAGTTTTTGAAATCAGCAAAATGATGGGAGGATTTTTCCAAATCTTTCTCCTTCTCTTTTGGAGACTCTATGACTTCTTTTTTAACTTTGTCCTTCTCTAGGACTTTTCTCCCTTGTCAATAGGTTGGACCTTGTTGTCCACCTTGTTTTCCTAACAATAGGTGTGGATAGCCTGGACTGAGTCTTGTAGAGCTCCAGAATGGCTTCCCTTCTTGTATTGACCTTTCGATCAGTTTGGAATCAAAGTTTAACCTCTAGGATTAGGGATAGTCTGACAAGGAAATTGACCTTTCTCTCTCCCACTCAAGGAGAGAGCTAACTGTCCCAACTGAACTTCCATCTTAGCTATGGATTGCGCAATGACCTGGTTAATCTGAGTTTGATTTTGATGGATTTGCTGTTAAGTTTGGATAAACTGTTATTACTGTCTCATCCACTCGACAATCATAGATTCTAAGGACGACTGTTGTTGGGCAGTTGCTGGTAATTGATCATGGGATCTGGTATGATGGCTCTACAATCAGTAGATTGTTGGGGTTGATAAGGGACTTGAGGAACAATGGCTTGATTTGTAGAAGAACCCAGATTGCCTTGGAAAACTCCTATTGTAACCTGATAGACCACTAGATTGAATAGGTTCATTTTGTCTGTACAAGAAATTAGGATGGAACCTATTATTTGGGTGATACGTTTGACTAAAAGAGTTTGGAGTTAACTTTCTAAAAATACTATAACCATTAATTGCATTTACTTGTTCAGCTTTGATTTGAGGTAAGGTGGGACAACACTTGACCAAATGGTCGTTGTCGTCGCATATAACGCACAAAGAACTCGGTTCAACAGTCACTTGCGAAATTGAACAAGGGTCTAGGTGAGGTTTGGATGTTGAGATGGTAAAGGCATTTAACTTCTTCGTGAGATTGTTCATACCACTCACTATACTAGACATGACATTTTTGAGATCAGGGTCTGCTTTCATCTCATGCATACCTGTCTTCTTAATCGGATCATCTCTACCAAAACTCTTCTTAGTTAGTGCTCAAATTTTGAGCACTCTCAGCTAACTTTACGAGGAAATCGTTCTCTTGGTTGGGAGTCTGGTTCTTGAACTGACCTTTATGCATTGATTCGACTAAGGTACGCTGATTCATTGTTAATCCTCTATAAAAAACTTTTACCAACTGTACATTGTCAATGCCATGGTATGGGCACTTGACCAATAAGTCATTGAATCTTTCTCAAGTTTGGAAAAATTCATCAGCAGGACGGGCTCTAAAAATTCTAATGGAGTCCCTCATTTTCTCAATTTTGGCCTCGGAGTAAAATTTGGCCATAAATTTCTTGGATAAAACATCTCAGGTGGCTATGAAATTGGGTGTTAGGGAGTTCAACCACACAGCTGCATGGTCTTCTAGGGATAACGGGAACAAAATGAACTTGATACTCTCCTCATCTAGTTCTGATTTCTAAAAGTTTGACATATAGCCAAGAATCAATTAAGGTAGTGTAAGGTTGTTCACGTTCTAAATCATGGAATTTAGGAGCATATTGATGGTGGTAGCCCTAATTTCAAACTGAGGTGCATTGTTCAATGGTAACACAATGCATGTAGGAGGAGATGCGAAAGTTGGAGCAAAGAGCTCATTGAGAGTTCGCTCTCGATCATCCATCATAACTATTGATGGTATCTTTTGTATTCTACTAAGGGTACGTTCGATCTCAGGATCAAATGATTCTAATACGTTGCTCTGTGAATGTCTACCAAGCATGCAAATCACACAGTCGATTAAGTAGTTTTCCAATAAACTTGGGCAACGGGCCTCGAAGGCCCGAATCATTGAAATGCAACATTTTTGTCAAGATTGAGGCCCCTAAAACCCCTTGAGAGTCTAACGGGCCCATATGGAAAGATCCGACATGTTCTCATCTACCCCGCTCCATTCAAAATATCGATTTTTCAACAAAATTGGCCAACGGGATTTAGGGGCCCAAATCACTGAAAAATGGCTTTTTGATTAAATCAAGGCCCTTAAGACCTCCCAATGGTCTAGGGGACCTACAAAAGGGCTGTCACCCATCCTACACGTGTTCAACCTCACCGCTCCGCCTTTATATCCAAGAATAACCGAATGCTCGATGAAATTCTCCAACGGGCCTAAAAAGTCCGATTCGCCAACACGTGGCATTTTAATCGATCTAATAATTTCTAAAAATCCTAAAAAGATAAAAAATGAAAAATTGTGAGACTTGGGATGCCTACCTCTCCTCTACTTCCATCGCTCTGCCTCCGAATCCGCGAATACCCTAAACCCAATCAAGGCCCCTAAACCCTTAACCCTCTCCTACATTAATTTCTCATCTTAACCCCAACTTAAAATCGATCCCATATTACCTACACCATAGAATAAAACCACCTTCAAAAATTCAACCCAAACAAAAATAACCCACAACCCTCCTAAAAATCAAGTCCAATACACTAAAAGCCCACAAGATATTATCCAAATCATTATCCAACCCACAACCCTAACCCATTAACCATTATCCACATCAACCAATCACCCTCCCAACATCAAAAAGTGACACATGTCTTCATCCCCTTTCACCTTTCTCATCTAATCATCTACCCCCATCACCATTCTCTAACATCATCAACCACCCACATCACAACCCATACCCTACCCACCCTATCCTAACCTTTCATCATTCTCTAACACCATCAACCACCCACATCACAACCCATATCTCTACCCATCACCTTCCTTCAAACACTCCAATAAAATCAGCTCAACCTATACCCTCCTCATCATCAACTAACTAATCCCTACCCTTCTCTCTAATCAAACAACTACCATCAACCAATCAAACAATCTCATCACCTCACCCTCTCATCATGATTGCCACATGTCTTCATCCCCTTAATTCTCCCAAAAATCAATCTACCAACCTCTTACATAACCCATTTTCCTAAATCTACACACCTCACATTTTCAACCAATCTAACACTCTTTCTATAAATAACCCTCTTACACCTCCATTCCCCTATCAACCATCACTCATCTCATCCCACCAAACACTCTACCCAAATGGATTTGGGTAAGATTCAAACCATTTGGGTTAAAATACAATCCATTTTCCTTATTACACAATTATCCTCACTTACACTCCAAATTTCATATACTTCCCTTCTAAAACCAATGCCATTATCCATTCTCCTAACTTTTCACCCCATTATACCCCTAAACCTCCTCCAAGCATCTATAAATACCCCCCCTCCTTCCAAAAATGGTTACCAAGTCTCACATTAAAAAAAAGAACTCAAATTTCTACTCACCACTCCTCTACTATTCTACTTTCATAATAATCTTTTAAAAAATATATATACACACTCTCTCATAACCTACTAAGGACTCAAGAAGACATAGAAGAAAGAAAGAAGAGAAGAGAAACTTCAAGGTGGGTTCAAGACTCCATACCCCCCTTTCTCTACCCTCTCCTCCTCCCTCTTCTATTATCCCCTCTCCCCTTCATTTTATTTTAGATGACTTAGGATGAATGGACCTCAAGGCTAAGGATCTATAAGGATCATCTCCGTCAATGAGAAGACCCTATGATCAAGCCAAAAATAAATCCCTACTTAGGGTACAAATACACGACACGTGACACTTTATTTTTTACCTTTTTAAAATCAAAATGACCGAGCTCTTTGAGGTTATCGCCACTTGGCGGGGAGAAAAGGATGCCTAACACCTTCCCTTTTCTCCACACGAGCCGCTTACCCTGAATCTCAATGATTGATTAGTACCTTATCCATCGTGAGTCACTAAATATCAAAATGTCATTTTTCAAAAAATGTACATCGGGTGACCATTCACACCCACTTACAACATGAATGGTGGCGACTCCCAACTTTAATAGATGTAGTCATCATAATCATGAAATCACGTATCTACAGTCACTAAGGTTATTTTGAAAGAATGATTGATTTTTTAGGATGGAGATATCCTCATTTTCAAATTTATCAAAATTTTCTTCTTCTAAATATAACGCTAAGTGACTCAATGAGTTCCTATGCTAGCTAAGGCTTGACCTATGTCCTGTTGTTATTGGATGAATTGTTGTTGTTGATTTAACAACTCAGTTATCAATGACTCTAATGATGAAGTTGGAAGAGAGGATAAAAATGAGTCATTGAATGTTGACTCTGGCTCTATAGCTCTATATTTGGAAAAATGTAGAGAATCATAGGATTGTTGGGGAATTATGGTTGGATTCATCATCGAGGTGTCATGATTATAAAAATCATCATGGTCACCAAAATGACTATCTTAAGTGAACTTGTTCTGACACGGTATGGTATTCGAGGGAAACCAATTATCTATGTGGTATGGTTGGTCGAATGAACTAGGTGTCGGCATCCAATAAAAAATTTGAGAACTATGTATATTAGCCTGCGTAGCACGAAATATGGGTAGACTCGGACAACATTCGGGAGGATAACCACAATTATCACATAAGACGCATGGGATCCAAGATTCTCTCCTAAACTCCATGACAATGTAAATCTGCTCAGGCTTCTGTATCTATACACTATTGATTTGCACACAAGAGAGGGAGGAATTCACACGTGATATTGGGTTTCTACGACTAAACAGCTCCTAACTGGTTCAAAGGAATAATCTAAGCCTCCAACCCAAATCTCTAAAATCGAAAACACCTAGTTTAATCCTTAGTTGAGATGTGCAAACGATACTGAGTAAAGACATTCTTAAATCACTTCTCATCTAGAATAGATGTTGTCTATCCCCCTAGTACACGAGGTACAGCGGGGCAGGATTGCGCTTATGTACTATTTTCGACCAAGAAGTGCAATTTGTTCAACTTAGATTAGCTTTGCTTATTGAACTCGATGGGGCCTAAAGTCAAGTCTAACTAATTTTAATTAATTTGATTGGATGACTAGTGAGTTGATTATCTTAATTAGAGCAAGGAATTGGTAATAACTTCCAATCCTTATCTCATCATGCCATCCCTAGGAAAGGGGTGCTCTTTACTACTTAATTAATGATTCCACGTGAGTGAAAATTTAAAAAATAACACACAAAGGCAAGGAGCAACCCACTAGTATAGAGAAGCGTGGGTGTTTCGAGATTACCTCCAGTGCCAGACGGAGTGAATACGGTTTGACCCGACTTGGGACACCAATTCCAATTTTGGTGTGCGAACCTAAGGAGCCGTGAAGGTATTGTCAACCCGTCGTCCTTCCTTAGTCTATTACAATCGAAGCCGTCTTGAATAATTTAACAAAAAATTATAAAGAATCATATACAAGAGTTTCTAAAATAGAAAAATAAACCTAAGTAAAGATTAAAAGAAATTGAAAGAAAAAAAGAAAAAAATATACACCTACAAAGAGCAAAATAGAAATGTTAGTAGAAATGATAGTAAACGAACTTAAAAATAGATTCTAACTTATCAAAATCTTGTTGACTATGTCACATTTTATAAAAAATTCGTTCTACCCCAAATCGATATACTATAATAGTTTATCGGAGATCGGAGCAAAAAGTTTCAGTCAAGTTTAGTTCTGTTGTTTGGGGTGAAAAAAATGAGAATGACTTTATTTTTTCTTATTTCTTCTCTTTTAAACCCTCTAGAACACTTGAACTTACAGAAAGAAATCAAAAATAAAAAATAAAAAAAAATAAAAATGAAAGAAATGAATTTTAAATCAAAACTTACCACTACTACCTTTACCTTTCCCCAATAGCGGTGCCAAAATTCTAATGGAACTATCATTGTTCTTCCCATCGAAGTTAATATTTATCTTACTTTTACCTTACTTGTGGGGTAAGTAGACGATCAAACCCAAGAGAAAGGGGTAGTAGAGTTAAGCTAAGAGGATAAAATTTGAATTAACCAAAAGAAATTAAAACTGTTTTTCTTTGTATTTTTGAACTTATAAAGAAGATTTAAAGTTGCTAAAAAATTAACTGAAGTAAATGAAGTTAAAAGCAAGTAAACTTATAAAATTAAAGCACCATTAGAGGTAGATCTATCTAGAACATGTTGATGAGCAATTTCTAACTTCTAGCCTTTTTATAACTCAATCATAAGGGTTTGGTGTTAGCTCTTTAAATCAGAA